>NC_137551.1:19534857-19589357 GCF_963082525.1 Nesoenas mayeri | reverse complement strand
ATTTGACCTTTGGGGAAAGGAGGAAGGTTGTTTTGTAACCAAAAAATTCTCTTGCCAAAAAATGTTGCCCTGGTAACTGAGGCTGTAGAGAGGAACCTGGATCCTTATGGTAGCTATTAAATGGAATCTGACCTCTGGAGAACAAGAGTTGGACTCTGGAGAGCTGGCTGGTGAGGGCTGAGAGGGCTGGGGATGTCGGGGATTCCTGTGTGGGTATGGGGGAGGAAAAAGAGAGAGATGAAGGACAAGGACAGTGAATACAGGGCGAGACCCACAGTGGCACAGGGGTTTGAAAGACGGATGGGTGCAGGGAGGATGTGGGAGGCAGAAAAACCAGTTGGTGGGGCTTGACAGCATCAGTAATGCATGGAGGGTCTCATGCAATGCCTTCTCCGAGAGGCAATGATGTTTTGAGACTCCCCCACTGCAAGCTCCCTTTTGCCCCTTGCTGCAGCAAAGATAATTTTCTTAGCATCCTCTTTATTTACCCCCAACCATTCTCATCACCCACCAGCCCTCAGACCCACTTTCCTGGCCCCATCAGCCCCCACCTCACTGGCACTGAGGGGGGCCATGTGCTGTGCCTTTCCTGCAGTCTCGCACTTCCCTCTGGATCTCAGCAACAAGTTTAATTGGAAAAAAACAAGGCTGACTTGGAGGCAAGGCAAGGAGGCAGGGGGAGCCTGTGCCAGCTGACACCATGATCGATTACCTGGAACTCCACCTGACACTGAAATTAGGGTTTTTTAATGATAGGCCGACTCTCCCTGGATGTGAAATTCAAATGATCTCCAAAGCTTCCCTGCGACCATCACTCGCTGCACGCAGTGGTACACGCCACATGCAGGTACTTTGTCTCTGTCACCGCTGAAAGGACATTGTTATTACCAACAACTCTTTGTATTAACCAGTCTCCTACCTAATAGACAACACTTTACGTTCTGCACCGTTACCCAGTCAGGGCTGCTGTGTGCCTGAGAGACACATGCTTCCCCCTCAGCTCCCCTGGGGCAATGGAAAGCCAGTGTTTAAAAAGAGACACCAAAATGGAGGATGTACACACACCCTGCTCCCCCACCACCCCTCGGCTCTCATAGTGGGGGGTGATTTTCCTTAGCACTGCCTGTCTCAGCTGCAGGCCCATAGCACAAACTGGGGGGCAGGGGACGGCTGTGCTGGGATGTGAGGAGGTGCCTGGCAAGCAGGAGCGTCCTGAAATTCCCTTTGAATGAGGAAGGGGAGTTTTTCGTCCCACATTTCCATCCCACCATCCCAGGGCAAAACTAGGGGAGGCAATACTCCAGGGAGTTCTCCACATCTTCATCCTGCTTGGTGAGCCGTCAAGAAAGTACCTGCTGGGCTGGTATCTTCCCATGCCCTATAGGCAGGACAAAAGAAAAGCCATTGCCTCCCAGGGTCCATGCTGTCACCAAACCCTGGTGTATTTCAAAGCCTTTGCATCTGTGAGGAGGGATTGTCACTACTGGTGGAGGTTGTCTCCTAAGATATGGTCCCCATCTGTCTTCCACCATCTCTTGATCACTTTCACCTGGACCTCAGGAATGCAGAGGGAAGGTGGCTGGTGTGACTGGGAGAGGAAACCAGGAGCTATTCTGTGTCATATTGACTGTCTTTTCTCATGGGAAACGCCAGGCAGAAGGACTAGTTTTTTCTTCCTGCTGGTCGAGGAGGGAAGGCAAGGGATAAAAAAAAAAAAAAAAAAAAAGGAGAAAAAAATGGAAATAATGTAAATACAGCAGAGACAACAGTAGCCTGTAAACGACCATGCATTGAGCAGGATTTCCTACATCTTGTTGCTACATTGAAGGAAGATTTGGAAAACTGCATGGAGGAAAGATTTCCTAGAACAGGTAGTAGTTTCACTTCGATTGTAGAGTCTGCTGGCAGCACTGGGACAGGCATCATCACCAAAGGGAACCTTTGTCCTCATCGTACAGTGCCAACAAGAGGAACATGGGTTCTGGGCAGTGGAGATGCTGGAGGAAAAACGGGAAGATCTTGCCTCCAGAAATGTTTGCTGCAAATTCATATTTCCCCCAATGAGAGGCATTGTAAGAATGTTATATGGGAACACCAACTCTTTCCAGCTCCAGCAGGAATTGCTTTGGGCTGTATTGAATAAGAAAAGCTGGGCACATATGGATTTGGTCAGGACTGCAGGGAGCTATAATTCAGACCTTCTGGTTCCTTACAAACTGAAACCCTGGGTGATGACACTGACATTTTTCACCGTCTGACCACTGAAATGTCTATTTTTTCCTTCAATTAGGTACTTGCTCTGGCATATTTAACAATATAACCTCTGCAACCTCAGTTTCCTCCTGGTTAAGAGGTGCTTCTTCTATTTGGTAATGTGGACATATTTGATGAGGAAGTGCTACATGAGTTGCAATAGGAAAATTGCACATTCTCTTCCTCTCCACTTACCTATATTGTTGAAGGTTGCCTTTTCTTAAGTGAATGCTCAGCACTAAGCACCTCATGGCTGCAGCCTCAGCTGCCCTCTCCAGCCATCCCTCAAGGCAGACATTCAGGCAACTCAGACACCTTCAGTCTGGGTGGGAGTCAGTGTCAGAGTTGGCATTTGTTATTCAAGGTCGCATGGGGATATGAGAAGTGTTGGGAGGGCAGTGCTGTGCTTTTCTGGTCCATGGAATGCCTTTGCCCTGTACCACCCCTAACCAGTTCAGCACAGCCACTGGTGCCCTCGGTAGTCCGTGCCAGTTGTTCTGCAGGAAACGTCCCTGTGGGAGCCGAGCAGAAAGGGGACGCATGCGGACAATGTTGCCTGCTTCCCTCCATCGCCCGGTGAGCAGCCCCTAATCTGAGGGGCGTGCCAGTATTAATGCCTTTAATAACGATGGATCAGATTGTATGAAGAGTTTTAATTGATGTCTATATCCCTGGAAACATAAAAACAGCCATGCAAACGTCTTACCACTATTATTTTATCAAAGGTTTTGACGTGGCTGCTGCATAGGAGATGTCAGGGAAAAAATTCATGTCTGCAAGGCACAAACAGGCGAAGTAATGGGATATAAATCAAAAACAGTGAAAGGGGAAAGTGGTTAGTCACAAGATCATAGAGTTTTCACTGCAAGGGAGAGCAGTGAATTCTCAATACAGGCAGCAGAATTCATGCATTCTCTGGTGCCATCAGGCCTTTGTCCCCTGTGAGTCCCCAACATGCTCCCCGCTCTGTCCCCAGGTCACACAGTGCTGGGCAAGGACTGACCATCTCAGGGGTGCCTGTCTGGTCAGGTTGGTACAAGCCATTTCTCTTCCTTGTCTCCTGCTACTTGTACAGAAGGCATGGAAACTTAACCCAAAATCAGGATTACAAATAGCACCCCCTTTTTTTTTGGCTGGTCGAGGGTGTAATTAACCCTTTAGCAGGTCTGCTTAGCTTGCATCACTCAGTGGTCTATGAACACACTCATAAGTTCAGTTTCCATTACAGAGGACACATTGAAGTGTGGGATTCTAAAGAGGTTGATAGGTTTACTCCAGGCTGATGGCAAAGAGGAGGAAGGAAATAATGAGTTCAGTTTACACTGTTTGCCCTGGAGTAACTTTGGGACACCGCCATGTAATGTCAGCAGATCAGTTGCAGACCTGGTGCTTCACAGCAACTAGCTCTGACCTTCATGTCACATGGGCAGCTGGGTCCCTGCTCATGACACTGTTTTATGGTGTTGTCCCCCTTCCACTGTCAGAGCCTCAGAGAACTCAGCCAGTGGGCCAAGGCAACCAAGAAACACTTGTGAGACCCTCACAAGTTGATCTTTCACCGATGCCTTGCAAACACTTTATTTCTCCTAGACACAGCGTCCCTTGGGGTGTTGTTCTGCAGTGGGAAGACGTTCAAGCTGGTCAGCAGCTGGGAAGGCATGAGTACAGTGCGAGAAGTGACTGCCTTTTCCAGGGCACTGCTGAGAGGAAGCTTGCAGCATGGCTTCCTTGTCCAGGTGCTTGGGTTGCTAACATAAAAACCTGGAGAGGGGAATAAGGTGGAAGAAGAGGATGGGAGCAGAGAATGAAAAGGAGGAAAAACTGGTGGATAAAAAGGAATTTGAAAAAAAGTAAGTGAAATATTCAAACTGGAAAGTGATATTATAGAAAACTGCAGGGAACACGCTTGAGTGCATTCAAATTTATTCAAACTCTGCGTCTGACATTGATGAATGCAACAGCTTTTTCCACAATATGTAGAGCGCACAGGGCATTTAGGATTGCAGCATCCCTTTCGCTGCGGCTGTCTGGGGGCCTGTTCCCAGCGCTGTGGAGACCCCTACTCTGGGCCCTGGCCTGCCCCTTAAAGAAGAGGCCAGGAAGCCATTTGGGAAGGAAGAGAAAAGCAAACAAAAAAAAGAAGGATTTCAGCAAAAGATCAAGGAGGAAAGATTTCAAGGCTAATCCAACCTTATTGTGCGTGAACCCTTTATCTTTGTGTCAGGACTCAGTTTCTCCTCAAGCAGTGATGGGAAGTCCTTCACAACATGTGTGCATCCCTAGGAGGAGGAATGTATCAGAATGCACAGACAAGTCATTGCTTTGTTGTAGGTCCTACAAAAACATTACCTTCCTTTCTGCCAACAAGCCTTAACGCGGATTGTCTTTGCAAGGAGGGACTTTGAGATTCTGTTCTCTCTGGCTCTAGTGGTGAAAGGCTCTTGCAGCTCTCGCCCAGCATAACACCATGAACCAGTCACCTTCCCGCAGGGAGCACTCTTGCACCCTCTTAGCATGCTGCAGCGGCAGGGCAAGGAGTGATTGCTTTTGCACTTTCCACCAATTTCTCTTCTCCTCCTCGTGCCTAGGAAGCATAGCAGCTTTTAGGAATAACAGGGTACAGAAGAGCTTGAGTCAACATCTGCAACTGTTTATCTAGAGGTTTCATACTTGCAGTTTTTTTGGGGGGAGAGGATGGACGGAGCTGTCTTTCCAATGGGTGCTCATAGAAAGAGTTGCAAACCCACCAGTGTGCCAAGTAGATGTTGAACTCCAACGTTCTCTTCCACTGCTGTATCTGGACAGTGCACATCCATGCAGACTGATGGCAAAGCAAGAGTTTCTCTGTGTATGCCATGTGGTGCTGAAGCTGGGAGACAGCCTGGTGGTCCTGGCACCCTCAGCTGTGTGCAGCCACCCATGGAGCAGGTAGAATTCCTTCCTACTTTCTCTGCCCATTAATACTTGAGACAACATCTGATTTTTTTTTTCTGTGTCTGGGGCTTTTATACATTCCCTGTTAGAATGGATCTGATATCTAGGACACCTGAGTTCAACTCTCAGATCCACAGCAACCTCCCTGTGTGGTTTGGATCAGGCCACATCAGCATTGCAGGCTAAATTTCCCACATGTGATGTAAGAACAAGTATAGCAGGCTGCTGGTTTTTTTAAACAAGATATGTTTTTACAGTTCTGTCACTGCAGGCTCTCACATTTTCCAGTGTCTTTCAGCTACTGTACTATATATAGCACTTACAATTTCTGATTTAAACTGTTTTGGCTTTCCTTTCCTTCTCAAATCTCATCTCACCTGTGCTTCCATGGCTCCATCTTTTGCTCAGATGGAGACCACTGTGTTTGGCATAGGAAGAAATTTGGCTGCTGGTCCTCCACGATCACAGTGGAGATCTGTGAAACAGGGGCCCTCCTGCTGTGTTCTCTCCAGGGCTCTGCACAATTCCTTTCTGCAGGGGCAGCACGTGAATCCAACTCAGCTCTGGCAGTTTGGCTGCCAGCACAGCCACACAGGAGAGGAGTGAGGGGATCACTTTGTGGGGCAGCATCAAATGGCAGGGCCATCCTGGTGTGCACTGAGGTGCCAGTGTCCCCCAGAGTGACAGATGGACCTACCTGGAGACAGTGGGAGCAAGACCTGAGCCCCACCAGAGGTTAGCATGTGGGATCCTCACTTGGGCCCTGTTGTAGAGATGGGCTTGAAAAGAAGGGTGGTGGTGGAGCTCTGCTTCAGGGACATGGGCATGATGGGTTTCAAACAGGGACCCTTGTTCATGCAAGGTAACAAAGGAGTCAAAATTTGAACTGATTTCCCCCAGGTTCAGGTTTTCTTTGGCTCATTGCTTCTAGCAAGGACCGTTTCTAAGTCTTTAGGAAGACCTTTGGTGGCTGTTCATGGTGGCCTCTGAAAGCCACTGAGGCCAAGGCTGAACAGTCAAACAGAGACTTGGATTGACCAGCAAGTACTAAGCAAGAAAGCCCAGTGTGTTCCAGCAGTGGGAGATCCTCCTAACATGTCTCTCGGAGTGGCCTTGAGAAACACACAAGCCACCTTGCCCTGTCTCCTGGGAAGGACAGCATCAAAGAGGCCACGTCTCCCCTGCCCCACCATTGAGCTGTCCTCAGCTGGGCTGCGGCGGCACCGCTGGCCCAACTGCCATCTATGGGACTGGAAGGCACCCTGCTCATGAGGCCCAATAAATGGTTTGGGGAGGGGATACGTGCTGTGGCCTGACAGGGGTACCGAGAGCTTCTCCCTCTCGCTCTCCCTCTTTTTCTCTTTAGATCATCGTCATGGTGTAAACAAACAAGCTAAACTCTATGAGATTTACAGTGCCCAGCTTCGGTGGCTTCCAGTGCGGCGCAGTGAGATATTTCTGTACAGGCAGGCTAAGCACTTTCCATTTTATACCTCAGCGGCTTTATAGCATCTTAAGGATTTCTGTGCATGCCTGGCTTCACTCAGAGGGAAAAAAATCAAGCTTGTAAATAAATACTAAATATATATGAACAAAAAAGACAGAAGGGAAGAGAGAGGGACACATGTGCACACACACACACACGCACACTTACCCACACTGGCAGAGGGAAGCTGGGAGGGGATGCAGAGATAGAGGGGGCTGGATAGGAGATGGAGAGACAAGAGATAAAAAGAGAAAGAGCCAGCTGAGCAGAAAGGTAAGGACAGGCTCTCCTCTACCACAGCCAGATGGAAAGAAAATAAGCCAAAGCAAGTAGCTCTCTGGCAATTTTGGGAATATTAATTTCCCATTGGGTCAGGTTAATGGCTGTGCCTGAGGCTAAGGTGAAAGGGCATGGGAAGGTGCTCTGTTACTGGACCCTCAGCCCAAACTCAGGCACCCCGCTGGGCTGTTACCCGTGTACTCTGCCCCCTCTTCATTCTGCCTCTCTGCCGTTTGACAAATATTCCCATGGCCAAGTCTGCACCTGACCCCAAACCAGCAGCGAGCTCCTGGGAGCAGGAGCTGTCCCCAGGCTGAGCCACCCGTCTGGTCCCAGCTCAGCAGGAACTGGAGCAGCAGTTTTCTTCCCTCCCATTTTTGTGCATAACTGGGTTTTCTCTCTCCAGCCCCATCACTTCTCTCACTGGTGACAGGAGGACAGAAACCCAGCCTGTGGCCTGAAGCAGGACCTCAGTGGCTCTTTGCTGTCTCTGGTATCAGCAGCCTGTTCCTCCCCACCGGTAGAGGTGGACCCTTGCTGCCCAGCCAGCTCTTAGAGATGAGCTGCAAGGAAAGCTTTTTGTGCCTTATGTTTTGCTTTGATGTAAACAAAACATTTAATCCCCAGTCAGGATCTTTCACCCACATCTGTAGAATGGAAAACAAGCCTGAGGGCTGGCTGCACATGGCAGCATGCAGCAGAAGGACAGGTTTCCCATTGGATCCTTCCTCGCTCCCAGAACTTACCACCAGCTCCACAGACCTAATATCTGAAGATGAATCTCCGTGCTTTTCAGTGCCAGATCTTGCTGCACTGTATTGTTGCCCTGCTAGGGAAGGGGAAAGAAGAAGTGACTTGATGGTGGCAATGCAATAAATTGGTGCCAGAGATGGGAGCCAAAGTTTGATGTCTGTAGACCTACTAATCCGTCATCCAGAGTGACCACACCACACAGCATGTGAAACACAATCTGACAGCTAGTGGGTTTAATAGAGCTGTTGCAGTTTTGCATGGCAAATGCCAGCCTGCATCCAAATCCAGGCATGGTCACTCTTGCAGCCTGGCTGACCTGAGCTGGGGAAGTCCTGGGAATAAGGACCATGGCCAGGATTTTTTCATACAAACAAGTCCAATGTGGAGATAGCATGTCTTCACCACAGCTTTCCCTTCACCCCTGTTTTGTGTAGTTTCTCTTCCTCTACTCTTGGCACACACTGACATTGCCTGACAGGGCTGGGCTGGCTTACTACAGCAGGAGGTCTGCGTGCCCCAACTTTTAACCAGGCTGCTGCTAACACAAGTATCCAACGCAGACCGAACACATTCACTTGAGTAGCAAAATATTCTGCCAACAACACGCAGTGATGTGTACGGCCCCGCTGGCATGACATGGAGGTGACACTGATGCTGAGGATCTATCAGTCCACACTTCCTTGGGGAAAATGCTGCAGGCCACGCAGCAAATACGGGCAAACCCCTGCCGCTTCCTGGCTTTCCCTCAGCCTGCACCACGAAATGCTGCTTTTGAGACCACCTGAAGTCGCTGGGCCCAATATTGGTCTCTGCATGGAGTGAAAATTCCCATGCAAGGCTGCGCTGGAGGAGCAACCACAGGCTTGAGCATGGCTGGCTCCATCTCTGGGTATGAGCCGCCCCTGCTCTGCTGCCGACACTGACTCCATGCTGCCGGCTCCTGCCCAGAGCAGGGGGTCCTGGGCTGGCAGAAGGGAATGTCTCCCCTTGGGTCGCTGACAATTTCTCACCATTCTCTCCATGCCCGGGACTCGCTTCCCCTTCTCAGATATTAAGTATTCAAACCTCATTTACATCCTTATTTTTCAATTTGCTGCCACAGTAGTTTAATTTATTCTATATAATTTCTTTTTCTGAGGGGACATTAATCATTGCCCTGTGCTTTTTGGCGCCTGTGGGATATGTGTGTGGTTTTTTTTAAATCAATAAAATAAAGCAACCTTCCTTCCCTCTACCCACCCCCCACACTCCTTCCCACCCCCAACCTGCCCCTTTGCCGAAGGAGAGAAATATCATTTCTCTCACTGTTTTTTTACCCCCATTGTTTCCTTCATTTTCAGCCCAAAGAGATTAACTTGTCTTTTTTATTTCTGATGAAATGCTGTGTGAATAGGGTGGCTGGGAGGGGAAAGCTCCTGTCTGGGGCTGCCCACTGTGTCACTCGAAGGGTGGGTTTAGGATGACGTCCTTGCTGAATTGCTGAAGCCCAGAGCCACTAGAAGGGGAAACTTAGTGTTTCCAAACCAGGCCTTGGAAAGAACGAGTCCACCGGTCGTGCAGGGGGGACTGGTGGGCTGGGGAGGATGCCAAAGCAGCCAGCACAATGAGCTGCAAACATGAAGCTGTGAAGACAGGGAAATGCCTACCACGGAACTCTGGAAGAAAGGACAAAATCATAGGGAAGAAAGAAGAAGGGGAGAGTTAGCAGAAAGAAGAGAGGAAAAAAAAAGCACAAAGCAAGAAAAAGGAAAGAGAAAAAAATTTTGGGGAAAAACAAGGAACAGAATGCCCAGAGCTTAATGGCTTTTCCACTTGACTCTAGCTGATTCAAACACAAGAAAGAGGTGTTTCTGCTCTGGGTTTAGCCCAGTGCAGAACTACCGGGGCACAGGCTGCTTCCTCGGGGGGTGCAGGACGCAGGGGTGCTGCAGCATTGTGGGGGGTGCGGGTGGGGACCCCCAGGCTGCCCCGCTGCTCGGCACAGAGCTCCTATGGGGCAGAGCATCACGGGCTGCCCTGCCACAGGCGCCAGGTTTTTGGCCATTATAGCTGCTTTCTTTTGTTGTTATGTAATCTCTGATAATGAAAGTCCAGTTCTGAGAGGATGCTTAATGTGGTATTAGTCAGTTGAAATATAAGTGTAAATTACATGCCTGCAGCTAGAAAAAAATGGTTACAGCGGAAAACATCCCTCTTTAGTAGCATACTATAATCAAGAGAGCTGATCAAAAAAAGAATTTTGATGGACCAGTTTTCCATTGGAAAATGCAGAATCCTCCAAATTGAACCATTTTCTGGAAATGTTAACTGTTGACTGGAATTTTTGGCAGAGATTTAAACTGACCTGAAATGCAATGGATTATTTGTTTTTGCCTTTCTCATTATATTTATAAGCCATTTTGTGTTTTCAGTGCTATTGAAACATAAACTTTAACATGATTTTCATGCTTCTGCATTGCATTTGTTTCAGAATTAACATTCTGTTCTACCCCATCCTGTCCACTCCATTTTTCTTTTCAGTTCATGATGAAAATAAATGTAAAAATAACAGAATTTCCTGTAGGCTGGAATTTCTATTTTCTAGCCATTTCTCGAGATCAGCAAAGTTAGTAGGCAATGGAACATTTTTCCTAACATTTTGACAAGATAAGAAGATGTTACTTGAAAAATATTTATCCCTATAGAAAATTTCTTTTTGTTATTGTAGAAAAGCCAAAGCTCTCAGCCATTTTCCATAAAGCAGAGTTGGACACTGGGGCTTTTGTCTACATTGATGTCCAGATCCACCATGAAGTGAAGGGAAATGCAGTGCAAGTGTATCACCCCAATCACATCATTTGACAAACTGCAACCAATGATGCTGATGGAAGGAGGGTAGAGGATGCACCCCTCATCCTCCAACAGAAGAGGCTTTGCTGATGAAAATGGACACATTGCTGGGGGTTGTGCCTGCATTATTGGTTTGTTGTTGGTGCTGCTCTGCTAATGTCTGTCTTTAAGGTATTTGAAAGGCTCTTATGGGAGTACATGGGAATGTTTTGGATATGTTGTACGACAGCAAAAATGAATTCATCCTTGGCTTGCAAACCACATGATCTCTATCACCCAGCCATGAGAAACCCTGTACTAATGAGCATCACAGCAAGTCCAAAACTACCATTTGTTTTACTGAGGTCTGGTTTCAGGTTGGAAGTGTAGAACTCTATCAGAGATGGGCACCTTCCAACTAAGGTGTGCACCAGCCACCTTGAAATCCTCTAGCCCCATGGGGAGCACAGACAGACTGTGTGAGCCAGTGTCTGCTGTGTGCAAAATGGTTCCAGCCCAAACTGGGGTTCCATCCTGGAGGTGACGCTGGAAGAGCAGTGTGTAAATGACAGAGAGCTTGGCTCCAGCTCTCCCATGTCCTGTGCACCCTGGGAGTGTAAGTGCTTCCGGTCATGGACCATGAACTTGCAAAGACTCTTGTAGTTCTGTTCCTGCAGTTTGGATTGGGCTCAGCTCTCTGTTACCCTCACTTGAGCCAGACCTCTTGCAGGACACCCACCCTGAGCTTCGCAGTGTGGCTCAGCCTGGCTGGACACAGCATCTGGCCACTTGTGCCTCTGAGGAAGGAACTCTCAGAGTTCAGCACTTGCATCTGTGTTGCAAGCATTTTCTGTGCCTTGGAAGCTGTGGTTATGCTTTTCGCCGATGCCTCAGGGAGCACTCTGTGGAGCTGAAATAATGTAAGATCTGTTCTGCTCAGGGTGTTCCACTCTCTGGCTGGTAGGAATACTACAAGAAGTCCAGATCTTGCAGTATTTCAGCCCGGTAAGTGGCTCCTTGAGGCAAAAAGAGACCTGTGAAGAAGAAACACAAACACAAATACCAAGATATTTGATTTCCCAGTGTGATCTTTCGTCCTCTTCTGCTGTTCGTGTACTTACTGGTACCCATGCAAAAATAGAATAAAGAACCACTCCACTCACAAACCAGTTATATATGAGGTGGATATTACAGAGTACAGCCTACAGTTTCATAAAATACTTCCACATACATATACAATGGAGGTATAGATGGGACAAAATAAATATCTGCATTTTAAACAAAATTTGTCCACGATTCTGCCATAAGATATTTGCAGACTGGGTCCTGAATACATGACCTTATAGACAAAATGCAACTTCGTGTGTGTTCATACATGGAACTGTCACAGGGCATTTCCACGCATGTGTCCTGAATTGCAGCCACAAGCATGACAAAATTGGACTGAAGTAATCCCAGTGTCTAGGGGATTCAGACACATACATGTTGGAGCGTGCCTTCCAAAACATGCACAGGGGCATAATGAAATGTCTGATAATCATAATATACAGGACGTGTATGTCAGAAATCATGTGTCCACATGTGTGCTGCGGAGTGGAAGAGGGAGCAGCCAGCAGGGGTGCTGGAGGCCAAGATTTGCAATGCTAGTTGATACCAAGTTCAGAACTTACAAATTTTATCAGAAGACAAAACAAAACATCTTGATGCCTCCTGTTCTGCTCTGGAGCTGTCTGTGACAGCTTGGCTACATTTGGTACAGTAAAAGTAATCAACACAGGTGGATGTGGGGAAGTGTCAGAAGGCCAGTTGTCGGGTAAACTGAAATCACACTGTTCTCAATATCCTGTTGTTTTTCGGGGGTTTGGTTTGGTTTTAGTTTGTTTTTTGGTTGCTCGGTTTGTTTTGTTTTCTGGAACTTGCTTCCGTGTGCCAGGCTGGACAGAGCAAAGCACAACAAGGACTTTGGAGCAGGAAAGCAATAACACACCAGTGGGAGGGTCAAGGTTCAAGCCTGTGTCTGGGAAATGGTTCTTCCGTGGACATCTCTGAGAAAATGAGTGCTTGTTCAGGGACAGAGGGGAGCTGGACCTTCATTAAAAGACAAGTAATGGTGGAAACTGCTGGAAAAATGGGCATCTTCCTTTGGAAAATCCATTTTTTTCAGCCAAAACTTCTATTCTGAAGGATAGTTGGATTTTTGTCTGTCAGTTTGGCATACAAAACTGTGATGAATTGTGTGTAAGGTACCATTTTCCAGCCAGGTTGTTTCCTAGCTGTGCTTCACTTTCATTTGTTCTCTGTCATTTGCTCTTCTCCTCTTTGAAATGTTTTAATTGCCTAATCAGCTCGCAGAGTCAGCAGCACGTGACGTAGCAGTCTCTTTCACAGGTACCAACCTCCGCCCCAAACACATCCCCGCAAGTGACTGGGGTGAGCAGCGGGCACCTCCACCAGGGCAAGGTGGCAATGAGCAGAGCACACGCAGTCAGGGAAGTCAGCAGCACCCGTACGGTCTTCAGATACATTATGGGTCTGCCACAGCTACGGCGTGAAGCTGATTCATGTGAAGTGGTGGGGCATCGAGCAGTGAGGCATGGCTGTCCTTGGCTGTGGAGAGAGAAGCACACCCCACAACGGGCATCAGGCCTCATCTGAAGAGGGTTAAATAAGATGCCTGGGTATCTTGGTGCCTTCTTAAAGCTGGGGTAGGCAACACAGATGCATAGGTGCCCTTCTGGAAGGAGAAAGAGGGGCTCTGATGGAAAAGTCCCATGTCAGTCAGTGATGGGGGTGTCAGCCTCACGGGATGGCAGCTTTGGTGCGGCATTTCAGGCAGGGCTGGGTGCTGCAGACAGCAATGTTTGCAGCTGCTGTCCAGAGACAACCCTGGAAATATCCTGGAATTCCAGGTCTGGAGCCAGGCCCTGCTCTGGGGAAGGAGGATACTGTGTCTCAGTCCATAAAGTCCTCAGAATGGGAGGAAGGGGCGAGAGACACACAAAGTCAGTAGTAAAAAGAAATGAAAGTCGGCAGCTTGCCACAGTGGAGTGCAGACTCTGCAGAGCTGCCTCTTTTATTGGCGCCCAGACTGGAGGGAGGTTTATGCTCTCAAACAAGCCAAATTGGAAATGGAGCACCAGTCAGAGCCCTGCAAGCAGGCTGATGCCTGGAGAGCCTCCGACACCAGAAAAGGTGTGCAGCCACCCTGAAATCTGCTGTTTTCCCTCACCTTTCTCTCCTCCATCCTTCCTCCTTTCCACTCCTCCTCTAGTGCCCCCCTTCACCTCTCAACGTCTTCCCCTCCCCATGTCTGGCCTTGTCCCCTCGTACTGACTTACCCAACATCTCCTGCCATCAGCTAATACTGAGAACCTCTTCTGGTGGTGGGAATGCTTGCTCAAGGGCAGCCAGTCTGGATGGCCCCAGGATGAAAGAGGGTGGGAGAAGGTATCTGTGGCCTCTCTTTCTACTGCTTTTCTGCTGAGTGTAGGAGAATAATTTGCATTACAGTGAAAATGTGCTGTGGGTCTGTCCTCAGGTTTGTGTCATTCTTTAGGAAGAGAGGAAGGGTGAAGTGTAGAAGACATGAAAGAAACAAAATGAACAGTAGACATTAAGGTGATGGCATAAAGAGGTGACCCATCACACAAGGACCTGGTGCATGATCTGAGTTCCAGAGAAGCCATGAAAATAATTTGCTTATTAATGCAAAGCTTAAAGTCACAAAGGCATGGGGCTGAGAGAACTGGGCGTTCATTCCCCAGCAAGTTCTCCTAGTCCATGCTGAGCAGGGCATGGAGACCACTGTGATACTTCAGGATCCAGTTCAGACGTGTTGTATCCATGCTGTGACACCCAGGTGTCTCAGTAAAAGAGCACAAGAGGCTGAAGGTGAGAGATCAGCCACCAGCTACTCTGGGGACCTGAGTGCTCTTCTGCTCTCCAGCTGATTTTTTTCCATGTCATTTCATTTATCCGATGCCTCAGTTTGCTGTCTGCAAAAAGCCCAAAGGGATTATGGCATCTGTTGTCACACTAAAACACGATCTTGACTATGAGGAGGTCAGGTACCCTGGTGGGAGCTGTTGCAGTCTGAAACACTGGTCTAGTCCCACGTGGTGCTGTACAGCACTGCTTCTGATGGGAAAAGGTCCTGCTACAGTCAGCTTGGTGCTCACAAAGTGTCTTACAGCCAGCATACAGGAAAATCGTTTGCTCTCTGTCTTTCCTCCAGTTTTGGCTGTTGAAGCAAAAACACATAATAAAGTAAAGAGGGTTTTAATGACAATCTGCCAGCATGTTTAATATTCCAGCTTGAGGAATGATACAGTTATGTACTGGAGCCAAGAGAAAGGATCTCGTTACTACCAGTAGACATCGAATCAGTGTCTTTGCAAAGAGAAGCAAACCTCGCAGGGGACAGGGCTGGCTGCTCACCACTGACCTGCAAAAAAAAAGCCATCACTCCAACAGCTGAATACTGAGCTTGAGATTCGGGTCTTGGTCTCCTGTAGTCACTGTGTCATACAGGTCCATGATGAAGGGAGCACCTGGGAGCTGTATGCAGCTTTAATGAGTATTTTTCCCCCCCTGCAATGCTCAGTAAGTTCCTATTCTGCTCAGGGAAATTTAAAGGAAGTTTTTTGTATAGAACTTTAATACACCCCTGTGTACAAATTCAGGTCTGAGAGAGGGATTCAGAGGTGTGCATTTGCTGCGCTTCTTTGTAGTTGAGTCTCTCACCATATCTAGTGGATTTATGGCCCCAAATTGACTCTGTTATCCAGCAATCCTTCGTGTGCACACAGTTATTTGGACAACTCTCATAGTTTCACAAGCAGACCAGCCTGTGCAGCTCCACTGACATTACCTACTCTGCCAGGCAGGTGGCTGCAGAGAAAAAGGCTTATTTATACAATGCACTGGAATGCTAGAAGGGGATTCTTGATAGCGAAGATGATGAGAGACCTCTGGATATGAGGACCAGTTGCCCTTTTCAGTCTCGACTGGCAGTGGAATCTGGTATGCTCCTGCCATCAAATCAACACCATGTCTGCCTGGGGCAGAGCTGGATTTTGAGCTGACCAGGGGATGAATCCAGGGGACTTGTAGGGGTTCCACTGCTCTCAAATACAGGGGATCAGGTAGCAAATTCAGATGAAGTAGAAAGGGCTGTAACAACAACACAGAGTGCAAGCAGATCTTCTCAAGCACAGAAGCTGCTGGTGGGGCAGACCTGGAGACATTTGACAGCTGAGAACTTGTTGACGATTGTTTCCCAGCATTTGGAAGAGCAGAATCTGGGGGACATCATGCAGTAAATTAGCAAAATCACAGCAGAAATGCAGCTGATTAATAACACTGAGTCCTTATCCCAATGGAAACAGGCCCGCAAGGCCAGATGCTACGGCTCAAAGCGGTGGCAGGGTTATAGCTACATAAAGGCCAGGTTGGAGAAAGGAAAGATCGGCTGGAAGAGGGCAATATCAGGTGAACATCTGCTGTCTTTGTACATGTGGGTCAGAGCCAATAATGTCTAAGTAGGGTGGAAACAAAGGGTCTAGCTTGTGATGTCAATGAAGGAGCTCTCTCTTCCACTGTAAGACAAAGCCGAGCATTTACTTTCCCCAGATGTTTACATCAGGTTCTGCTTTGCAGAGGCCTTGTGATCTGATCTAAATCAGTGTAGCCTTGCTCCCTGCAGTAGATGTGACATTCCATGCTAACGATGTAGTCCAGCAGCTCTCACTGAGAACCAAAGCTCCTTTCTCTCCTGATGGAGCAGGTGGTAGCAACCTGGTATTTCAGGCATGCTACCTCCATTCCCAAGCACAGCTGAACTTCTGATGCAGGGAGACTTTACAAGACCCCTGAGAGATGCCAAAGGCTGACCCTTTCTGTCATTGGGAGCGGGGAACTTTCTAGTTACCTCCAAGGAAAAAGGACAAAGCATTATATGATATATTTAATAAAACAAAACACACACACAAAAGGAAAAGAGGCCAATGCACAGGAAGGTAATGTGTTCATTTGAATAATGGGCAAAATCAAATTAATTCTACATTAAATAGTTCTGAATAAAGGGTTTAAGTCAGCAGTTTCAAACTTGTTTTCCTTAATTACTTTCCGTGTTTAATGTCATTAAGAAGATTAAAAATTCATTAACAAGAGTAGTAAAGTGGCAAATCAGTAAAGCTATCACTCCAGGTTAAAAACTACGCTGAGGTTGACACTTTGTACACTTCCACAGGCGTTGTATGGAACGCTCCTGGGGAGCCAGGGAAGGACTCGCCAGCCCCCTCCTGCCGGGCCAGCCCCAGAGGTAGCCACAGGGCCAGCCTTGGCTGGACATGGCAACCACGTTAACCATTAACTAAGCAAGACAGAAGGCAGCGTTTAGCAGAAGGGCAGCGCAGACCATGGAAAGCACGGCAGTATAACCCTCAAATATGGCAAGCATCAGAAACAGACTCAACCATGGAGAATGGCAGGTATTATAAAGCACTAAGGCGTGTTAAGGCAATCCAATTGCTTGATTGGCCTCATGTCCTGAGCCCTCCTAGTGTGAAGACTCAGAGGGCACCAAGCACCAGGGAACCACTGAGCTGCACCAGGATGGACTGTGGGAATCAGGCAGGGTGGGGAAAGAGATTTGGGGTATTTCCCCTCCTTTAGTTTTAAAGGATGCAAATATCCGTGGTCCCTAGGAGTGGGCACACAGTTTGAGAGCAGAGCAAGGCTACTCATTCAGACAGTGCAACCAAAGCACACAACTTCATCAGCCTTTGGAAAACTGCCTCTTGCTGCACTCCCAAAGAGCCTCAAGATCCCAGATGATAAATGGATCCCACCGCAGGCTGTCCCAGGCATGTGGAAGATCATCTCCACCCAAAAAAAGCCCTGATGTAGATGGGCCAAGCAGGTGAAAAGAAACCCTTGGAGGTGTAATTGATGAACCCCAAATCAGCCAGCAGGTCTGTGGCCAGGGCAGAAAGTGTGCTCCCATCTCTGTCCAGCCCAGTGCAACAGTCAGCTGTTGTCACCCCACAGCAGCACTGCAAAACTGGCGATGCTGACCTTGCAAAACGAGCCTCCAGGAGTCATGACATCAGCTGTTTTAAAATGGTCTCTTTGTATCTCTTTTATTTTCTGTTTCTTGAGCTTTTTTTTTTTTTTTGGGGGGGGGGGGGGGCGGGGGGCGGGGGGGGTGGTATTTATCTTTATCGTAGCAGAGCTCCATTCTGGCAGACAGGAGCTCAGAGCAATGCTTCCTCCACCAGCAGCCCCACATTTGGATGGTAGTGGCTCCCCAGCATCTGCATCAAGCTACGTGTCTCATCTCCGTGACAAACAGCACACACCGTGAAGGCCCTGGTCCCTTGGAGTGTGAGGTGTAAAAGCTGAGATCTCAGAGCTGCAGCTCTGAATGGAGAAGGAATCAAAAAGCCACAGAGATGTGGTGGCACATGGCAGGGAGCAGCATCCTTTCTGCCCTGACATCTGGTGGGGAACACAACCGGCAAGAGGGCTGTTACACATTCCTAGTGCCTGTCAGCAAGGAGCTGGGAGCTTCCCTCAGGTTCCCACATGAGACTTACCAGACCCAGAAAGTGTATTATGCTGTTATTGGGTGAAGAAACAGAGGCACGGAAGAGAGACTGACTGGCTTTGCTCGATGCCATAGGTAAATCTGGAAGTAAAACCTTTCTGCCCCAGCTTCCACATGCTCTTTGCCAGACAAGGTTTCAGCAGTATCATTCTCTGGAAAAGCAGAGGTTGCTTGGGGAAAAACACCATTTGAAGCCTGATGATGGAAGAAGTAGTAGAGGTGGTAGACAGAGGAAAAAAAAATAAGGACAACCCCTTGGACACATCAAGGGGGGAGTTTGCTCCGAGTCTGTTATGTGTGTGTGTTGATTGCTCTTCATCAGCATCACTAAACCCAGAGACATATATGAGGTCCTGAGACATGCAGCAGGTGGGTGCATGGTAAGCCTTTTCCACATCATGCACCACTCCCTTTCACCTGCCCCCACAGAGCCCCTGAGACCTCCCCCAAGGCTCCTGTGGTGATGCAAAATCAAATTCCAGATTGTACTGGTTTTACATGTATTTTTTTAAGAGGCTCTGATCAGCCAAATCATGGCAGGAAGCATTTGTGGGTTGCCAAGCGGTTGGATTTCCTTCTCCTTTACTTTGCTTAGCAGAAAACACTGGGGTTTGGCTTCTTTCTGCTAATTTTTGGAATATACATGTTTTTGTCTTCAGTTGCAAGATTTTCCTTGAATCAAGAAGTTGATGTCCTGTTCTGATGAACAGTAAAACAGAAAGACACTTTTCCTCCCCTTTTGTCCCTGGCTTTGATGAGGGGCTCCCATCTGCAGGGCCACATGCTTGTCCCGCTGCTCCCTCCCAGCCACGCTGGAATCAAGCAGAAGCCCATTCTCCCCACATCCCTTTGTTCCCATGGAAGGCAGCCCTGTTCAGCCCTGTTTTGGGAGCAGGTGGGAGGAGGGAAAGCCCTTTTTTTTTCCCTTCCACTCTTATTCTTTTGCAAGCTTCAATTATCGAAGGACTGAATTTGAGCTGTTCCTGTCTTCTTCCTTCCTTCCCGGACAGCATTTCTAACAAAGGGCTGTGGTTTGGGTTTGTTGTTTTTTGGGTTTTTTTTTCCCCTTTTCTTTTCCCCTCCAGAGATCTAAGGCCTGTAACGAGATACCAATACCCTCTACTTCCTACAGCCCCCAACCCAAACCCTCCTCCTAGCCAGCCCATCCCTCTACCAAGACACCCCCATCCCCTCCCCGTGCTCCCAGGGGAGGGAGGGCACCCGATACTGGGATGGCTGCTGGCCCTCGTGGTCTGTCTTGGGAAATGAACACGATAGAGTTACAAGGGAGAGCAGCTTGCAAACTGCCTCCGCTTTGATGAAGCAACATTTAATTATCTCCCTCTCCCCCAAGTACTCCCCCAGTGAAAAAGATCTCCTATTGTCTAGGCTAATTTGTCTCTTTTGCTTAATTCCCTAACCTGTGTGTGAAACCCTTGGCTCACATTACTCCATCACACATCCATCCCACTCCTCTCCCAGTGCCACAAAATGCAAAGGCAGGAGTCTCTGGGTGTCCTCCTTGCTCCCCATGCCACAGGGACAAATCCTGGGATGCAAAGGCAGAGGGAACTGAAGTGTGCAGCACCTACAGCTCTCACTGACTGGCCATCATCAAAGAGGCAAGGTGCCTAAAAACCTCTAGAGATTTGGCTGTCATGGCACCATGTCTACCCGAGTAAGCTACCAGGAGCAGTGCCCAGGCTCCTCATTGGCCAAGTGCGGTTACGCCGCTTGTGTCAGCTAGGGAGGAGGACAGAGGAGAGCAGGACCTATCCCTCGGACACCTCTCTGCCCTCCTCTCAAAGCCACCTGCCCACAGTTCTCTACCTGGAGGGACTTTGTGTTTGCTGAAATCCTGTTTCAGTTTCAAACTGGGAAAGGGGGGAAGGGGCAGAAACCTGTGAGCTATTTTAGTTGGATATTTTTCGCATAGCAGAGGATTGGTGCCTGGCGCCAGCTGGCCATGCATCCCAGTGCACTGAGCAAGAGCCGCACCCCATGCCTGGATGTGGGCTGATGCCTGAGATGTCTGGTCTCCCACCTCCCATCGGATGCAGAGGCACAGAGGGATACTGGTGATGGGGACGGAGTGAGGGAGGGGAGCACCCCTGCTCTGGCTCTGCAGGCCATGGATAATCACACAGGGGAACAGCCAGGCTTGCTCCCCAGCAGGGGGGACTTCCCCAGGCTCTCCTGCCTGCTTGTAGACTCCCCTGCCGTAAGCCCAGTGGTCTGGGGTGGCCCAGCATGGCGCACAGTCCCGTGTGCCATGGGGACACATTTAGGGAGGTGAGATGGGATCCTGGCGACCCACAGGGGCTCTGGCCATGGCAGGGGTACTGGGGGATGAAACCCCATGGGGAAGCCAAGCCTTTCCCCCTCATCTTCCTCCAGGGGGAGGAGGGCACGGTAAACAGGCATTGAGCAAGGGGCTGTCATGTAGCAAGGGAGGGCTGGGGAAAGGGAGCTGAAGTGGGGGAGGAAAGCAGAGCAGTTGCCAGGTTGACTTGAGCCAGAGCCTTTCATGGGGGAGCAAGGGGCAGGGAACATGGAGGATCAACATTGTCTTCTCCAAAGAGTAAAAGAAAAGAGAGAGAGAATGCAGAAGGAAGACAAAGAGAAACAGGACTTGTTGGGGGGAAGAGGGGGATGCTCAGGGATTGAAGCAGGCTGAGGTCCAACTTAATAAGAAGCGAACCAAAACAAAACCCAAACAAAAAGTGACTGGAGTTGGCGGTGGGCACTCCCTCCCCCAGGCAGCCATCCCCAGAAGGCAGTGAAGCTGCCTTTTCAAACAGCCGCCTCACAATAAATTCATGGCAGCCAGGGCCGGGAAACAGGCTGCTGCAATTTAAAGGAAGCGTGGATTTGCATATTGAATTAAAATTAAGAGCTAATTATGCAAATAAATTATGACATTTGGCAGGAGAATTTGCTTCAAGATCATTTATTACGTTCTTTTTATAACAGTGCGAGCATTTAACGGTCAAAGACAATATTTTAAAGGAAAATTAACGCAAGATTATTAACCTAAAAACAATTCCACATTAATGAGATGTATTTCTCTTCAACTTCTCACACCTGGCTGCCTATTGATGCCCAGCCAGGACTGTCTCTCAATAATTGGCATTTTTTTTGCAGGCAAATATTGAATGAGGTGGCGAACATTGCTTTGGACAAACTCACTCAGGAAAATTCCTTCAGGGTTTTAGCTTGCTGGTCTGTAAAGGAAACTTGTGAAGGTCAAACATGTTTCACATTGTTCTTCTGTGTGGTTGGACTGACCAGGTCTGGATGCGCTTGGGAGAGGACACTGCGCCGGCTACCCCATCCGCATGAGAATAAAAGCTCCCCTGCTAAAATGTGCGTGCTTGCTTTTCAGAAGAGATATAAAGTGAAGGTCTTAGGCATTTGTGGTCATTAAAGATCCCATGGCCTGTTTTTTTCACAAGATCAGGGTTGTTAACCCTGGTGTCTTGGCTCCCCTCCAGCTCAGGTAATTGCTGCCTGCCCGCCCGCCCTGCACTGGGACACTCAGGTGGGGCAGGTGCTGCCCTTCCCATCCTAGGTCTCACCAGTGGCCACAACCATCCTGCCAGGAGAACAGCTTCAAGAAAACCCCCCGAAGGGGGTTTGGATCAGGAAGGCTCGCTGAAACCCTGAGGGATGGGAATGTCTGTCTTCAGCATGCAAAAGCTGTCCATTTCCAGGCATCACCTGTGAAGAGCCTCTGGCCCGGGTTCATTCCACACAGCTGAGGTGGTCACTTACAGTTAGTTGAGCAGCTGTGTTTCTAGAGGATTGGCTTTTGTTCATTTGGTTTTTGGTACAAAAGTATCCAAAATCCCATAGTTTTCTCACGGAAGACAGAAGGCACTTGCTCCAGCCCTCATTTTGCCTCTCTCTGTGCTACATCCAGGTGGGATGCCAGGGAACTGGGAGGCTACATTTGCAGCCAGGTTGCAGGAGCTGTTTGGGGAGCTACAGGGGTGCTGTGGCCAGGAATGACTGCAAGGGAACAAACTATACCCAAATGGTTTAGGAAGCAAGAAAGAGTCTTCCTCAAAGATGGTACTTTCCCATCTGAGGTACCTGGAAGTCTGTCCTTCATGGTACTTTTCAATACCTTTCTCAAGGGATTTTCACCTTCTCAGGTTCAAGGTGGAAAGGATATTCCCTGCTAAATCAGCCCTGATGCACAGTGCACAATGGTGCGCAGAGCCAAACACAGGTAACAAATTGTGTTGCAATAAATGAAGGCTTTGGAGCCAGATAAAATGTGTGACATTCAAAGTTCTCAGCTCTCCTCCCTCAGAAAGGCAATCTGTGACTTCTGGACCCTCCTTAATGACCCAGAGCTGGATGGAAAATAATATTAATAATAATAAAAGAAACAAAGAAGGGGCTGGTGCATTTTTTAAATAAAGAAATTTCCCTCATCTTGCGGTTAATTTAAAAGGTTTATTTCTTGAAATGAATCCTCTTCATCAAATCTCCGATCCTTGAAAATCAGTGCAACCTGCCTCTGTGGATAATGAATTGATTTGTAATGTAAATTATATAAAACACCCGCCCCGCCAGCATTTGTGTGTGAGTGTGTTTAATCTAAAGCGTTTAAGTCTGAAAATGAGCTTCTCCATCAAAAGTCTCGATTCCATTTACATTTCTTGCATACGAGTCAATTTGTGCCTGACCCAGTCTATAAATCACTGCCAAGGAGTGCTGTGTCTGTACCTCTCCTCTTTCCCCACCCCCTCCCCTCATGCTCCCATCCTTCCACATGCTATGTTCAAAAAGACATCTTTGGATACTGCCTATGAACAGCTCCCAGTTCTCCAGCCAGGCATCAGCGGTGGAGGAGGGACCCCGGCTCTGAGAGGTGTGCACCATGGGCAGTCAGTGGGCAGGTGAAGGAAGGGGAGGAAGGAAAGTCCTGCTCGGCTTCTGACGGCTGCTCGGGAGGGATCTCCCAAAGAAAGGTGCCCTCTCTCTTGGTAGCTCCATTCCAACATGTGATTGCTTGACCACTAAAGGAGCTCACAGCTTAAGTGTGTTAAAGGCTGAAGTCTCCTGTTGGTGTATATCAACACGGTCCTGTAAAATCCATGAGTGGGTATGATTTACACCACCAGAGGCTTTGGCCCTGTCGTCTTCTCCGCAGTTCTCTGATAATGCCAACATTTATCCTTTGTCTTATCCCATTGGCAGTGAGATTATCTGGGTCATACACCCTTAGCTTGCCTCCTTGGTGCTGAAACCAGCAGGAGGTGCCTTCAGGGGCTAGGGGCTCCCCTTGCTGGCTGGACATCTATATAAGTGCCTGAGGTCCTTTGGGAGAGCAGAAGTAGTGAAAATGGTGGGATCTTCATCTAGAAAATCTGGTGACCCGTCTGGATACTGGCGTTAGAAGGACCTTAGTAGCCATGCATCTGAGGACGAGGAAGCCAGGAGGCTTACGGTTGACTCTGGTCTCTGTGAAACATCAGCAGTGCCTGTGAAACATGCAGCTTTTCACAGAGCAGTATTTTATAACTAAAACCAGAATGTGAACGGTATCATAAGCCCATCTTTGGCACTGGCAGGGAATTTTGTGACACACTTTTTTTAGTGCTCGATTTTTCCTTCAGAAAAGGCACGATTTAAACTGATTTCTAATCTCAGATTAAAAATGGAATCAAGTTTTGGACCATTTCAGCAGCTGAAAAATGAAAAAATCCAATATATTAATCGTGAAACAACTTACTGCTCTATTCAAGGTACAGGTGCAGAACAAAGAAATTAACAGTTACATCAGCCAAAAAAAAGAACATGACAAATGCTAGAAGAGTTGTTGGAGATACATCCAAATTTGCCCATATGTTTATTCACAAAGTTTTACAAAACCAACTTAACCAGTACTTCTTAGATTTTCTTGCTCTCTTTCCATAGCAGAAAAATTCCTGAAAGTATTAAGAAATCAGAACACATAATTGTGTCCAGGTCTCCAAAAGAGCATGAGATGTAGAACAGGAACAGTGGTCACCTACCCTGCTCAAAGCCACTTTGTGTCCTCCCCCTGCGAACTCCTAACACTGCTCTCTCCAAGCACCCCATAAGAAGCAAGCTGCATCTATTGTCATCTGGCTGGTTCGTCACTCACCAAAACAGGAAATATTGATGTCCAGCCAAGAGAGGTGAGAATTCAGCAGAGTTGGGAAGTCAATCTGAGGTGACGATCTTCTGAAAAAACATATACTGGTTCATAGACTTACTACCAGCAAGATGTTCCCTCTCTGTGCCTTGGGTGTTTACCTTTGAATAGCATTAATGCTTCATTTCTCCCAGCTTTCCCCAGTTTAAATATAAGGTCTCTAGAGTGTGGGGATGTGTTGCTGTATGAACAACCAGCCCTGAGCACAATGGGGATTCTGGGCTTGGACAAGTCCTTATGAGCTGCTGTAATACAGATAGTAGGAAGAGTTTTTCCTCAAGATTACCCCAGGGGATTGAGGTCAGACCTTCAGTGGAGGAAGACACAAACCTATTACCAGTTTCTGTGGGGACTAATACAATTTGCACTTCGTTAGAGGAATTCAAAGTGATTTGTACACATTAATTACTCCTTGCAGCATCCCAGCTGGATAAATATTATTACCTTCATTTTACAGAAAGGGTAACTAAGATGTAGAGAAGTTCATTTGTTTGACTACAACTGTACAGCATGTCAATGACAGAAGCCAGGAATAAAACATAAGAGGACTTATTGCCAGTCCCTGCATGCCCCAGCCCTGTGGGTCCCAAATACTGTTTGCACAGAAGAACGTAACAAGCAAAGTAAGTGGTTGTGCCTCCCAGCTGGGCTCAGCACTCCCGTGATGGGTTTGGGTACTGGGGATGCCTGGGAAGCACCGCTGCAAACCCTCGCATGCACAGCCTCGCAAAGATAGGAGGAGGAAATGAAAGTGCAATTAGCTGGAAACAAATGAATTAGTGTTGCATATATTTCCCAAGCTGATGGGTTGGTGAATGAGCCACTCGTTATTTCATGGAGCAGCATCTTTAAAGATCTGTAGAACAACTTGGAAAAAATACAGCTTTTCTGTTCTGACATATTTTGCACTATTTCTGAATGTTGTCTGCCTTAGTTTCAGGCATAGGTGCTGCAATATTTCCATTTTTTTCATGAAAATTAAATTCTGAAGAAGTTTTGCAGTTTTAAAACTTCTCACCTTGAATTTTTCAGCTTTTCATGAGTGTCACATTACTATTGTCAGCATGTGGCCTACAGAAACGTAATATTTTGTACTTTAAATACCAAACCCTCTTTATTGCTATTTTCCTATTTTTCATGTACTAGGCGAGTTAAAAACAGGTGATGCTCCCCTCTCCAGCAGAAATGTTTGACTGAAGTCAGAGATGCAAAAAGAAAGAGAGGACACAAAGCAGAAGCAAAAATATGAAACAAGAGATTTTAAAGTTTGGTTTGAGTTTGGTCAATAGCTTTTTTATGGTTGTTGGATTTTTCCTGCAAGAGCAAAACATGTCCAGAAATCTTCTAGCCATCTATAATTTATTGCATTTCTCCTGTGTAGCGAACAGAGGAACCTGATATTTCTTTGCTGCAGCAGACAGGCTTGCGAGACAGGACCAGAGTGATGAAGCAAGCTCCTGTGTGAGATTCCCAGAAGTGGCAAAGTAGATTCTCCAGGTAAGACAGATCTGAGAGTATTGCAATAACAACAGTAAGCTCACTATTTAATTATTCTTATTTACATTTGAGCTGGTGTTCTGTAGGATGGTATTTTTTGACCTGTGGGCTGCAGACTCCTGGAAGAACATGGACTCATTGTAAGGAGGGTGGGAAAAGCAATGTCACTGATGCTCTTCAGCTTCGGAATTTTCTTTGGGGGTGCTGAGACTTCATGAGATATTTTCTAGGGATCCACAAATCAAAGCAAGTTGAAAGCCACTGTGGCAGGATAATGTTATATTGATTGCTTTGTTTTTGCAGGGGATAGATTTTGTTTAATCTTCCCCTTCCTTACATTGCTTGACACCATTAGTTTTATCTTCACTGACATCAAATATAAAAAATCACTGGAGAAGAGACTTTTAATGTGTTTTGCACTACTTTCTGGTGGGTGATAACACAGGAAGCATTTTCTGGGGCACAGTACTCTTTGAAACAGGTTTTGCTTAAAAAAAGAAATTGGGAAGCACAGAAAAGCACAGGCTTGAAAGGGATAAGAAGATCTTAATCAGTGCCCGTTTTAGAAGAAACTGGGATTTAAAACAGACTAAAAACCTAGAAACTACAGGGCCTGCCGAGAGCTGGACAGAGTGAGACAGAGAGCCCCTCCTTGGTCGGAGAGCCCATTGACCTACCCATGCTGGCACGATGGGACAAGCACTGCGGTGAGGTGGGTGTTACGGGGGAAATCTTTATTTAATGTTTTTGGTCTGTGGTGGGGTATGGTAGGGAGCAGGACCTCACTCCCATTCGGATTAGGCATGCAATGGAGGACTGTAGTTTTGGGATGGGGTGACCAGGATGGGGCAGGCTTCCCTGGGAAACTGTCCTCTCCGGTGCTGCACTGGCCGCTGCCTCCTTCGCCCGAGCTGCCAAATCTGGCTGTCCCCAGGCACGGTCCAGCCCAGGCGGGGAGCCAGGAGGGCAGTCAGGGAGGGGGATGGAGGGACGCGGCTTCCACTCAACAAACACAAACTTATTTTTCATCCTTCACTGTCCTTCACAAATTCCTGGTGCTCGCCACCCTGCTGGCTGCTCCGAGGGTTTTAATAAAAAGGAAAACCAACATGTGATGTGAGCACAGTAGGGAGAGGAGAGGCAGCACAGAGGGAGGGGGCCAGACAATGTACCCATATGGAGAACAGAAGGATGCCAGGGCAGCTGCATTCAGGGCCAGTCCCCCTGTTTTCCCTGCACCCCATGGCCCCTGATCCGCTGATGGGCCCTTAACATAACAAGTGAGCCGAGGGGGCGACCAGCCCTGTGCTCGGAGCCCCCAGATTCCTCCGCCACAGCCTCTGTCTCCCAGCTACTGATCCCAGGCAGTTCAGGGCCCTTCCCCGTGTCCTCCCCAGGGGCACTATTGTCTCCAGCTGCTGTGGGAGGAAAGGATGTCCCTGGGTCCTTTCCTGATAAAGACCAATAAAGGCTAGGGGGGATACATATATTTATGTATTTATGCATACAAATATATATGTACGTATATATGTATACAATAAATAAAGCCAGCCAAGCCCTTCAGGTATTTTAGCTCCATCTGTTGTTCAGGAGGAGGGATTTCCTCCTGCCCCTCCCATCTCCTAATGAAATGCCCCAAGGCCTCCTTGTTTCTCCCCCCTGCCCCAACACCAAAGGTTACTCACATGGACATGCTCTCAGGGACTTTGTCTCCTGTGGTTGAAGCAGCATAGGCTGTCAGGGTGGGGAAATCTTTTATTTTCCAAGGTTGTTGGTAACAAAGGCTTAGTCATAAACCCCTTCCATATACTGGCCATCTGATGCAGAATATCCCTTCACCCTATTTCACCCAGACCTACCCCTGCTTTCTCCTCCCTCACCATTGCAGCAACCCACACATGGCTATGGCTGGAGTGAGGAAGATGCAGAGTTGATGGCTTCTCTCATGAAGTCACCCAGAACACCCTCTCAGAGCCCCAGGTCCTGGCCATGAGGCCATTTGCCTGCCCGTACTTATGTACAGACACCTCCATCCCTCTGCTTCTTGGTGCCACCCAAGACACTCTTGGAAGGAACAGGGCAACCCACCTCTCTCCTCCTCGGTGTGGGTGTCCCCTCAACCCTGTTTCTGACTCTTCTACTGGGTTGCAACTTACCTTAATCAGTTTTAGACCTTCACCCATGATGCACATGACACTGGATGTGGGCCAGAAAGCAGAAGCATCTGGCAAATGACCAGACCATGGTCCTTTGCACAATATCCCGGGCTGCTGCCCACATGCCCTTGCTGCCAGGCTGAGCCTCATACCTGGTTCCCCACGTGCCTTCCCTGAGCAGCTCTGAACTGACAGCCTAAGTCATTCCTGGGTCCTCCACAGAACAGAAGAACAGGCTGGGGAAGGAACGTGGAGCTGCACAGCTCTGAAGGTCACCAGCCCTGGGTGCTCCCTCCCTGCTGCAGCAATCCTAGTGAGGGGCTCAGCCGTGCTCGTGGGCAGGAGCTGGTCCTACTCGCCCTCCATCACCTGCACGGAAACCAATTTCTCTACACAGAGAAGACGAGTTCCCCTCCCCCGATGTCTATCTCTTTTTGCTTCCCGTTGCACATGAAAATGCTGACGGATTTCCCTGATCACTAGCCATGCTGGCTAGTGGCTAAAGCAGTTCATTTCAGACCCTGCGCAGGTATTTCTTACCATATATTATAGTGAATAATGTATCCCCAGCCATGCAGCACAAGGCTTATAAGGCTATCTCAGTATTCTGGTGACAGCTTTAAACCACTCGACCATTGACCATTCAGGTCTCATGGTTTATAGAGTCACCAGCACACCTTGACAGGGTTATAGCCTACTTATTGGTATAAAGCATGGTTAGGGATACATTATTATGGCACATTGCTCCTGAAACAGGACCGTGGGCCACTGGTGGCCTAGAGAGCCCTTGCTGGTGATCTGCAAAGGATTTTGTGATGTGGACAGCGTGGTTAACATCTACCTGCTAAACCACAATGAGCAATTGTTGGAGTGACCTGAGGCACAGCATTTACTCTCAGATCCTGGAGAAAAGGAAGCAGAGGTGGCTCTGGCAATAGGGGGACTGCAAAGACCTGCTTTCTATGAAAGTGGGCACCCAACTGTGCCTGAAGACCTCTCTTTAACATTGATGATCCAAAGGGTCGCAGTCCCAATGGTCTTTTTACCCTCCAGCAGCCACCATGCAGGTTGCCATGAGGCTGAGAAACACTTTGAAGAGTGCTGCTTCCATACTCTGTGGTTTACATTCGCTCTTTTCTGGGCTGCCTTGGGTTGGATGCAACCTGACCATCTTGCTTCTGTACAAATGCCAATTTGGTTTGTCTCACGCTGAACGCTCATTAACAGTTACTAGAGTTAGTGTACTTAATCACTGTTGCTAAGGTTGAAATCTGACTTTTCTTCTGATTCCAGATCCCAGTTCTGCAAGCTTTTCCCATCTCCCACAGAAAGGCTTCTTCCTTGTTTCCATTGTTCCAGTCTTGCTCTCCAGATTAGTGATTTTATTATGGTTTCCAAGGATTGTTTGAATTACCTTTGAATACAACATGGACTTGTTCTGTTTGTTATTGCACAGCTGGGACAATCTAGCAAACCACTCAGGTTAAAAATGTTGACCTCAGGTTGCTTCCTGATCTCACTTGATTTGTTAAATATTGAGCCAAATTTGGAGAAAGATTACCTTGGTACTTTGAAAGCCCTCAAAACTGGAACTCAGCAATAATGCATCTGTGCTTTAAAATTTCTCTGCCTGCACTCCCTCTTTAAGTGCTATTAAAGGAAATATTTGTTAAGGATATTTCAGCTATAGGACTGGTTAAATGGATCCATTACAGAATTACTACATGCCAATGTTCAGGATGCCTCTGAAACAAATGGACTCATTTTCTCAAATGTTATGTTTAAGTCTCAGCGAGCTCTCGACCACAGCTCCGTTTGACATACTCCTCTTCAGCATCTTCTCTTAGTTTTCTCTGCAGCCTTGATCCTGCAGAGATTTATGCTTGTGATTTACTTAGAGCATGTAAATAGTCCCTCTGAGTTCAACATGATGGTTACAGTTAACAGTGTGAGCATCCTTTGATGGGGCTGAGGCCTCAGCCACGCTCCTGCGGATGCTGCTGCCAGATGTGCAGGGTTTAGGATGAGCCAGCTGTACAGACCTGACCCAGGTCAGGCAAACTTGCAGCATCACATCTTACCAAGTTATCCAGAGCACGCGCTGCACAGCTTTTGTGCCAGCTTCAATTTTATTCCAGCTTTCTGCAAGCTCTGGGGGGGATGACAGGTGATATTTTAAGGTATAAAGTCAGAGTCACAGTCAAATAATACCAAATGCACATTGAGTCTGCCAGGAGAAGTTAACCTGTCAGCACTCCCTGAAAGGATCTGAATTAGCAGATCAGCTTCACATCAGATCAGCATTTGTGTCATGTGGCCACAGTCTTTCTGACCCAGTACTTGGAGCCCTAAAGCCTGACTTTCTTGCCTGTTGAATCCAGGCTTCAGTAGGTTTAAGACAGCGAGGTGATTGCTTACCTTTGCACAGTGAGTTCTGCTCCTGTGAGGCTTTAGTGGAGTTTTTAGAAAAGAGGGATAAAATCCTACAATGTGTAGATGTGAGGCTATTAGTCTTCCCATACTCTTTTTCACTGAAGAAGGGGAAGGTGCAAGATACTACAGACAAAATCAAGTAGGCAGAAAAACTTCTGTGGATATAAATTTTTACTGTCTTTTCATAGCTTGTACAATATGGTACACATGGTGGTGGGTGGGGGGGTGGTAATAGGGGAAATATTGCTGCCAGTACATTGAACAGGGTGAGATGGCACAGACAACACAGACATAATGAGACTTGTTCAGGACAACTAGGTTGCTTTGCATTCAGCTTCTCAGCTCAGGTTTCCACTTTAAGTACAATAAATCCCTGAGCCCACAATCACATCTCTCCTTCCCTCAATACAAATCTTTTTGCCATGTCCTGATCTCCTGCCTCTGGGCCAAGCTACACCAGTATTGAACCAGGAGTGCAAGGGAAGGAACCAGGCCCACCTCTGTAAAAGGACAGATAGATCATAGGGCAGAACTGAGGGATACACAACTCATTATATGCACAAGTGTGGGGTATTTATTACTGTAAAATGCTCACAAAATTCATAGGCACCTAAGACTTACGATGGCATTATCTACCGCTGCTGGAGAATTAATGGGCAGCCTTTCCTCTGTGCTAAAGCAGACAACATAGGGGGGTACTCTGTCATCCAGGGGTGAGAGCAGGGAATGAATGCATATACAGTACTCCCCTCTAATGCTAATGGACCCTAGCACTGAGATTAGATTTACACCCTCCCTCAGAACGTACACCAGGGGAAGGCAGCTCCCCCAGGCAGGCTTCCAAACGCTGTGGTGCTGCAGAAGCTGCTCTCTGCTTGCCCTACCTCGTCCCCAACAGCCTCCACGCCAGCCAGCACACACTGTCCTGCTCCCCACCTCTGCCATGCCCGGCTGCACAGAGCAGGACTGCTCACATTTTCATCTGCCCAGTGCCCCGTGGCAATGGCGAGCAGAGCAGCACTTGTCCCCCTGCGCACTTCCATCCTAGCCCCCAGCATTAGAGCTTCACTCCTTTGCATGTACCCACCACGAATGTTAGGCAGCAGTTGGTGTTTTGGTCCTCAGTACCATAAAAGCACCCCACCACATTTACAGAGGGTTAAACAGTCCTTTTACAATCTCTCTGCTCCCTAAAGAAACAAAAGTATGGAGAAAATATTCTCCCCCATTCTGTCCCATCATCTTTGCTTTGGGCTGAGAATGGGATTTTGACCTGAGGAATAATAAACATTATAATGGTGAATATGCGACTATTGCTCTTCTTGCAGAAGAGGTAGGCTTAAGATACTGAGGAAGAGAAGGAAAGCTCTCATATAGAGATTTTTCCATCCGTGGCTCCATGTTTGACTCAAGACCCTTGAGCAGGGCCAGGACTAGTCCCTTGACCTGGCAGGAGCTTGGGCTCGGAAGGCACAGCCCTCAGGACTGGGTAGGAGCATGGTAGTGTTCACACACCTCTTACTAACACAACCAGAAGCACGGGCCCCACACTGAACTGGAGAGGAAGGACTCCCACCAGGGGTGTGAACAGCCCAGCTTCCACCAGCAGCCTCCCTTGGTCCCTGGTGGTGGGGCCACCCTGGCGCAGCGTCACTGCACAGTGGAAGTGGCCACGGGCCTGCTAAAGAACTCTCTGCAAATAATTCACACCAACTTGTTTAAAGGAGCAAATGGGTTTAATTATTAGTTACAATCTTGTCAATAATTATCACCCCATCTGTGGGTAATAAATGGCAGCTTCTCACAGACTGCATCATTAGAGTTTAAGGACACCAATGGGGTGCATTAAAATGCTGAGGAAAGCATTGATCTGGTGTAAAAATGCTCTTTACAAATTACAGGCACGGGTCAAGCCCGGCAGTGAGTCCTCCCTCTTCCCATCTGATGCCAGCCTGCCCCCTCCTCTCGCTGTGCATCCTCCCAGTACCCCCAGCCTGTGGCTGCCAGAAAGACAAAGACCATGGTCTGTGGATTGTAGGGCATCTAGACTTTATGTAGGACTCAGGACTTTATAGAGCGAAGGCTGTGTGGCAATGAAGGGGTTGGTATAACGCACCACAGCTCCATCCTTGTCAGCTCTGCTGTGTTATTGCCACAAAGGAGCTAGCCTGGGCATCTCCACAATGGATTTTATCCATTGGGCAAGACAAGGAGGAATATGGAGGCAATGTTTCCTGAAATGCATCTACTTCTGGGATGGAAAAGCATCAGTCATCACACAGCAGGACTTCTCAGAGGAGAAATGATAACTTTTTTTTTTTTTTCTCCTATTTAAACTGCAGGCTGGAATATAGGCCGGCAGAATGTAATTATCCAGGCTGGAATTTGGCCAAGATGCTGGGGCTAACAGCCCTACTGTTTCAAAATATGCCACAGTACCCTAAATGATCACATCTTGCAGGATTTGATTTTGCATTTCATCCAAAACAATGTTGGGAAGTTGATTAATAGAATAAGCATAAACTAGTCCCACTTAGCCACATACCTGCTGAAAGTCCAGCCCAGAACAGCTCCTGAAAATTGTTTTCATTTTCTGTGCAAAACATTGAAAGAAGTCAGCATTTTTATTCCCCTTGCAAACTCTCTGCAAGTAGATTCCCCCATTTTCAGTGAAAAATACAGCAACTTTCAGAAGAGGAAACTTGAATAAAGCAAGATATTTCTATTTGAAAACAAACCAAACCAAACCAAACCAAAACAAAACAAAGAGAAGGACATTTCTTTCCTTTACAACAATATTTTATATGGACTCTTCTTTTTTTTAGTGGTGGTTTTTTTTTTTGCCTGTTAGGGCAGACAGAGGATTAAGATAGCTAATGGACAGTTTGTATTGGCAAACAAAACTAACACCTAAATGACTCTTTGCATGTACAAGTGGTAAACTCTCCATTCAAAAGAGAGCTACATTGACAGAGGCAGGCTGAACTAAAACGGAGCCACAGTGTAAATAAACCTCTGCCAGGGCCCATACACAGCCCTGTCAAGCACTGTGCCTCCCGTGCTTGCAACCTATCCCTCCGTTACTAAATACCTCCAAACGCTCCCTGTTGTTTTGAATGCTATGCAAATATTGGCAGAAGGATGCATGCTCTGTTTTAAAGATATATTTGATACAGCAACACCAAGCAAACTTTTTGAAAAGCAGCATCAGGACTTGCAGTTTCTCTTTTTACTTCAGTGAATAAAGTTTATCGGCGGAATAAATTCTGCTTTTAGCTGACTCAGGCTGTTTGCTAGCTTTCGCTAAATTTGGCCAATCATCCCCCACAAGGGAAGAATAGAAGAGGTAATTTTGAAAAGTTAAAATATTTCATTTTCTATTTTGGAAAAAGAATCATCATCTATTTTTCATGTTGAAAAGTGTTCCCTTTGTGAAACATAACTGCTTTTCTAAAAAGGACAGTGGTCATCTGTAAACAACACATCTCATTCAGACTGGAAGAATCACAGCAGCTTTCTGTTCTACTGAAATATCTAGAAAAAAAGATGCCAGCAGTGGAAACCAAACCTCTCTTAATTTTCACTTGGACAAATGGAAGAAAATGAAAAAAAGGGATATTCAAAAGCAATTTCAGATGCCATGGCTGCCCGGAGCCCAAGAGGAGAACATGCAGCAACTGATGGGCTCTGCAGCATCACCAGTGCATGCGTCCTACAGCAGCATCCGTGCTCTCTGCACATCTTTGGTGAAAAACCTCAAACTGTCGCTGATCTCACACACATGGACTGCACTTAAATGAACTGCCCCAATACAGCAACTGCCCAGCTCACATCTAGTAGGTATCACATCCCTCTCTGGTGCTGAGGAGAATGTAAAGAAGGAAAATAAACTGAAACCATGTTCAATTCTTAATTTGTAGCCATTTGTACTGTAGGCCTAAATATTATGGCAATTCCTTTGATTTCCTGAAAACATAAGTGAATCTTAAAAAGAAGTGTGACTTTTAGAGAGAATATATTTCTGGCAGCCTGCATCAGAAACAAATTATTCCCATGTTGTAATGCATAATGCACATTAAGGTCTGCATGAGAACAGGAGCTGGCCACTGCACAAACACAATTCCACCAGTGAAGCTTCCAGCCTCATTCATAGTACCTGTTCTTCAATTTTGTTCCTGTTTAAAAAAATGCCATGTCACTTAATTGACTGATTCCATGCCACAAGAAGTTTGCGAACACACTTGTTTAAAGAAGATATGCCCTGGCTGACTTGGAAAATCCCTAAGCAATGCATTCCAAATAAATCAGAACTGATTCATGACCAGTTGAGTAAATAATAGAGGGAATGGAGAGTGTGGTACAGGTACACCACCACTGATGCTGATTTGCTGAATTCACTCCAACGAATTTTGTACCTTCTACCATTTCACTTTCTGCAAAATTCCCAGCAGATGACTTTACAGTGAGAGATATGTTGCAAACAAGCGTGTAATGAATGGACAGAGGAGAAAAATCACAAAAGCACATCTAAAAAATTCCCTAGGTAAATATTTGCATTGGAAACTGGACCTCAAGAGTCACTGGCTGCAGCCAGGGGTCAGAAACATTACAGGTCCACCCAAAACAAAGGGAACTTGAAACTGGGAAGCGGGGTTGCAGGTGAGCTGGTTGGAATCAGCCTAACCTCACCAGCATCTGGGAGCTGTGTCTTTTACTGTAGCTGAAGCTCCTAACCCTGCATTTGTGTGTGTACGTGCATGTGTGTTCACATATTTAATGCAAACACAAACAAGCGTGTGTGCGCTCACACATTCTTAAAATGTATGTGCATATATTCCCATATTCACAATGAACTGTTTATGAGCAAGCTATCAAGAAAGAGTTTTCACTGAAATTATTCAGTGAATGACTTCAAACAATGAATACATTGCAGGAAATGGCGATTGGCTCCAGAGTGATCCGCAAGCAGAAAAGAAGGCAAATGCAGTTGAATAAATGGGTGGCTATGAATTACTCATTTAGCTGCATTATCTTCTTGTGGTCCCAATTCAGCAAATGCCTAAACACCCAGTTCCCATTAAGGGCATGAATAGTCCCATTGATTCAATAGGGTTATCTTCTCTGCCGTCCACGGGGCAACTAAAATACTTTAAATTTAAGCAAGTGCTTAAAGTGCTTTGCTGAATCAGGAGGTATGTCCACACTGTATATACCTGTGTTATACAGAAGGTCAGATTAGCTGATCAAAGAGTCTTTTATGGTCTTTAGATCTATAAATCTATGAATATAACCAGCCTTTGCTGGAATTGCTTCTCCATAACCTTCCTGAGCACTGAAATTCATTCACACCCCAAAAATATTAATAAAACACTCTGTACTTAACTCTTTTCATATTATACTAAGTACGCCACTAAATAAACCTCTTAATATTCCAGTATATTTTGCAATGAACATTTCCCCGGTACGCTAGAGCGATTCCTCCTTTTGTGCCATCCAGAACACAATCCCCATGAAATACTGCAGTAAACATTTCTCTGAGTACTACAGCAAACACTACCAGCTTTAGCAGATTAACCATTCCACTGAGCGCCATATTAAGCACACGTTTAAATACTGAGAAAAGACGTATAGCCTCCTCTTGCCACTGCGCCTCGTTACCCTGCCGAGATCCATATTTTTCTGCACGGAGCCAACCAGCCCCGTGTGTACCTGCTCTGCTCCTGCTCCTCCCGGCACCTCTCTCTCTCTTTTTCTCCTTCTTGTTTCGTTCATCCTGGAGCCGTTTTTCTGGCTTGCAAAATTTGTCAAGGGGCAGGAAGTGGGGGGGGGAAGAGAAGGCAGAGGATTTGGCACATTGTTCAACCACAGAATCAACACTAAATCTGTACTGTCTCTGCCTCTCTGCCTCTCTGATCTTTTGCTGAAGCTGCTGACGAAGAGACAAAGGTTACCTGATGATCCCCCACTCCAGACCAAAGTGGTGCTCTGAAGTAGCAGGTCTTGACTGGTGTAATTTAGAGTTATAAAGCATTGTTTGGGTTTTACAGGTGTACTTTAATGTCAATGAAATTACCGTGCTCAAAGCCTTCAAGGGATTCATCTTTAGTAAGTGTTTAAGAGCCATTGACTCATCTCTTGTTGCTGACAAACCATCCAGATTCAACCCATAGTTCTGTTCAGCTTTCCTCCTTTCCCTCCTCTCTCTCTTTTTCTCTCTCTTTTTTACTCTTTTTTTTTTTACTAGCAATTTGATGTTTGATCATTTGAGGCAATGAGGCGGAGGGTAATTTACGTTATCAGGGAGGTATGAGGGGTGCTGGGAACCCAGACGCAAGGCCCATTCGCCTGCTAAAGCGCCATCGTAATGTAATGAGACTCCAGTCAAGTGCAGCTAGTAATGGAGAGGAACATTTCCCATTCATCTGCCTACCTGAGACTCCACCAAATACGACAATAACTTTTGCACAGGAGGAGCAGGGGGGGACACGGCGAAGGGGGGCCGGAGTCCCCACAGCACGACTCCCTCTGTCTCATGGAGAAGCACCACAGCCTCATCCTTTAGACCACTGAGGGAAGCAAATTAACACAACTCAGGAAGCCACAAAACAGGTTGTTGGAAGTGCTAACCCTTCCCAGTTTCTTTCCTAGAGGCACCAGGCCAACACAGACCCCCAGCCTTCCCCAGCAGCCTGTTACAGGTCCCCTCCACGGCCCCTCGGCTGCTGCATCCCCCCAACGAGAGCTGGAGCCTGGTGCAGAGGCAGCTTGGAGAGGATGGCACAGCAGAGCAGGACACTGGGAAGGTGCCTGCACACCAACTAGCAGAAGTTGCAAAAAGGAGGAAAACTGTTACCCAGAAGTGCTCCCAAGGCCATTTCCCTCCAAAGAGGTTTCCGAAATAAGCCCTTTTACCTGCATCACTTGCTCACAAGCATGGCTTCCTATTACAAAACCAGAATTTTAAGAAACCTCTTCCATTTTTTTTTTTTTTTAAGTGTGGCAAACTGGACATTGGGATTGCATTGACAATTTATTTTAATGTCACTTTCTAATATTAGTCAAAAGACAAACAAAAAAACCCAATCCTGCCCCACACTTCTAGCGCCCTGGATGTCCACCCCCTGGAGGATTTCATTCCCCATTGCCACATCAGAGCAGCCCACTCCTGCCACGGGTCTGGAGAAGAGGCACTCACTCTGCTCTGCAGTGTCCTGGGAGTGGCTGTTCCCACGACAAGGATGAGCATATTTACATCATGCTGATTGGGAGGAAACTGAGCTGTGGAACTGTGCCCCGTGTCATGTCATGATGAATAAAATCCAAGGGCTTGTTTCTTGTTTTTCAGAGAATGAGTTCCTCAGGGTGCCAGGAGTCATTTCTGTCCCACTCACACCTCAAACTCTGCTCCTCAGCCTTGGCCATTGCCTGTAAATCCCTCCCAGGCTACAGACTCGCTTTCCGCTCTATCTGTGTAGCGCAGCAATGGGGCCTTCCCACAGCACAGTAATAACAACAACAACAGTAATACCAGTAATACCCACCACCAGCAATAACAATGATGCACATATTCAAGTTCTCGCAGGCGACCCTGCTACTCTGCACACTTTGTTTGCAAGCTGGGGGTAATTATAGCTCGAGGGAACCTCCTGGATGCAAACATTTCTCCTGGTACGAAGACCTCGATTTATGTCAATGGGTGTAGGTGGCAGGGGCGAGACAGATGGGCAGGAGAGACTGATTTCCTTCATCAGCCTGTCCTAAGCTTGTCATTTGTTCCCAGAACTCAGCCTGAGAAAGGAAGAGAGAGGAAAGGAGAGGGGGAGCGAGAGGGAAAGACCTCAGCTCCCCCTCCCAGTCCCCACCAAATTCCTGCCACACGGACCCTTCCAATTATATCCACGTTTGAAAGGCTGCTGTCAGGATGAAAGGCACAGAGCAGTAATGAACTGACGATTAATTTGCAGTTGGCTCACCCAGTGCGCGAGCATCTCTCAGGCTCACTGCATGCGGGTGCTAAATATGACGATGTCAGCAATTGTCAGCCAGAGCCAGGGTTACCCTTAATAAGAGTCTCTCTCTCTCTCCACTGCCTGATTGCCCGCTGCCGGCTCTCAGGGGCTCTGGCGCGGCTCCCCGTCTTCCTGACAGTAAGGGGAGCCCTGGACCAGCCCGGCAGCTGCCAAAGTAGCAAGAGGAAGAGAAAAGAAATGACCCTCTCCCCTGGCAAAGCAGCAGGAGCAGCTGCCAGCACTAACTGCCTCTACCCATGCCAGCTTTGACCTGGGAGAGTTATGGCTTATGCTGGCACAAAAATATCTCAGGATGTGAGCAGGTATGTGAGCACCAGCCATGCGTGTGCTGGCATCCTTTGCATCTTCAAAACTAGTGGCAAATACCACAGCCCCTTAATCCATGCTTAAAACAAACTTCTTGCTGTCCACATTCAAGTCGGCATCACCATGTCAGAGGGGGCATGATGGCCAGGGAGTGTGACTGAGACGGAGTTTCAAGCCAGAGCTGTTGCAGAGAAACACCGCTCCCAGTACCGTGCAAAACGGAGTTGCTAGCAGCTGGTTTTCAGGTAATGCATGAAGGGTTTACATAGCCTGACAAGGCCTGGGCATATCCCTTCTCCTCCTCAAATGCCTCTGACAGCCCTGGCAGGGAGGCAAGAGGCATGCACGTAGGGTTTGCTGTGTCGAGCACTCTGTGAGAGCACACAGAGGGATCGGGGCTGCTCTGAAGAGTTTGTGCCAAGATGCCCCCAGGTGTGGGAGGGATGCAGTGGAGAGTTCTGGATTGACGGGGCTGGGAATGCAACCAGTGATTTCTGCATTAAGGGGCCTGTCATCAGGCCACAGGGTAACACTGCTTTGCAGAGGGAAGCACAACACCTGCTCACGAGACACAGATATTCGAAGTAAAGAGCAATCTCCTGGCATCACACAAAGATGCCTCCTGTGCACCAGAGAATCCAGGGTGTGCACAACAGGCTTGCATATTCCATCCACCCTTGAGTGCCTGTCCACCCAACCCAGACACTTCATCTTCTTTCCTTATTCTCAGCACAGGTATGAGACCCAAGCCTGAGCCATTAGCCACTATGAATGTGCTTAACCTCCAAAAAGATATTTTCTTCAACTGTCTGAAGCTGGGCGCCTTTGAGAATCTGTGTTCAGGAGGGTCATGATAAACTCTGCTGTGGAGCAAGCATAGGATGCCTGGGATGTAGCAAGGCAACGTTCTTTGATGGATGTGGAGCAACGTGTTGGGCATTATGTGTTCATACAGCAGCTTTCTTTTAGACTGCCCAAAGGCCTGTAAAATCTATTTCACATCTCTCATTCACTAGATGATCACATTAGATCTGACTTCATGTTATTTTGTTTGAATCTGAAATATGGGTGCACTGATTTCATCTTGGGCATGGACTTCTAGAGCTTCAGAGGGCTGATTAGCAGAATATGAAAATCAGCTGCAAACAGATGAAAAGTCTCTACCTGGAATTATAAACCAACCACTGTACCCTTCCTGTGGCAAATATTGCCTGTCATCAGTACATACCCCAGAATGTGCCTAAAATCCCCATACCTGCCATTATAAGTGTGGGATTTCTGTGCAGCCCATGTGCTCTAATATCTTGTAGTTTTTTTACCCTTTTTACTGTATGTAAACAAGGCTCCTCTGTGCTTGCCAAAGCTCTAATAACAGAAGATCCGGTAGGTGCTCCAAAGCCTCTATTGCGTTATGTTAACTTTATCATCACAGCTCCCCTTGCAGATGGCCAAGCTCATAGATGTTACTGGGCCTGCAATCAGGCGTTTTCCCCACCTGCTGCTAGTCTTTGTACCTTTCATGGAGACATGGACATCAGCTGAGAGATCTTTCTCCTTGGGACACTTTTTTTTAGGAAAGTTCACATCTGAGCTGGCTGGAGCGCCCTGTGAGTTCACGTCACAGCCTGTTACAGCAGCTGGTGTTGCTCAAAGTAGAGAAAAAAAGAAAAGTGCTAGAAAAAAAAATTCCAGAAAATTGGGTGCCTTTTCTTTTGAGACATTCTGAAAAACCCTTCTGATGGTTGGTACAGAGTGACATTTTGTTCTGGTTTTATTTGGATGCTATTAGACAATGTTACAGAGCTCAGTCACCAAAACAAGCATCCTTTTTCACCCTAAACAAGAAATCTAGTTTAATTAAAAGTGATGTTGTGGGTTTTTTCTCCTCCTCAGCCTCTTGACTTGCAAAAAAAAAAAAAGTTTGAGCAGAACCAAACCCAGATTGTGGTCAGGTATGTGCATCTTCGAAACTGCCTGCAACTAGAAAGTCTGCTATTTGCCCAGTTCTGGTACATGTGTAAGTTTTTTATCACTACTGTCTTGGGATGCCCACACAACTTACCCATTAGTTTCCCTGCATGAAATAACACTCCCTATTTTGAGAAAAATACAGAATGAAGACAGGCAAAAAGATATTCAGAGATGGGATCTACTCAGAAGGCGAGTACTCAGGATGGTCTGAGGTCCACCTTAGCCAAATGGGGTTATTATTACTGTCACAACCCCCCAGGGTAACCTGGCAGTGTTTGATCCCACGTCCTGTCATACCAGGATGAGGAAGGGGACAATGGTGACGGACCTGCATCACCACTGACCTTGCACGAACTTTACAAACTCTTTCATTTCTAGGCACAGCTATGAAAGTACCTTGTAGGTCTTGCCATAATCACAGATGTGTTTTTACTGTGTAAACCTCTGCCAACAAAGCCTGGTATATCAGGCACTACTCCTAGAATCGCTCCTGCTTCCTCCCAGCGCCTCCCCAGCAGACATATGGGGTGTCCTGGCAGTGTGCAACAGTCCAGGTCCAGCTCACACACCACTTTAAAAAACTTGCCCCAATGCGAGTTTTCTATGCAGATGCCTTGCAAGCTGCTTTTCTTTCACAGCAAGCACGGCTGGGCCAGGGAGAGCAGCTTCTTGGCTTTCCCCACTGCTCCCACCAGCCCAGCTCCCTCGAGAGCTGCCTCAGTGGCTGAGCCGTGCCTGGGCACAGGGCGGGAGGCAGCAGAGTCACGGCACCGATGGCACTTGGCAGGCACTGGTGACAACACTGCGGCCACATGAAACCCAAACGCAGCCCTTGGAGAGCCGCAGGCTCCTCTGCAAAGGAGATCTGAGCCCTTTAAGGAAGAGAGAGGAGCAGAAATCAATTGTCTGCTCGCCTTCCTCCCTGGGCCCCCTCTCCCCCTCCTCCATCACCGCCACCACCACACACGCACCCTATTCACCCTGCTGGAAGGTGACATTTGCTATTAACCTTATATTGGGCCATTTTGTAAATCAATGTCACTTACATTTAATAACAAGTGTAATCAAAGGAATTATGCAAATTTAATTTGATGCTTCTTGAATTATGCAAATCTGCACCACATATAATGGCTTCTGACATGTGCCCAGTTGGAGAACGTTCCATTACCTCCTCTCTTATTACCCCTATTATTATTTTTATTTTTTTTATCCTGTGGTGGGGGGGAGGGAGCAGTGGTTAGGCTTAAAGGCAGGGGGGACAAGTGAGTGCAAGGGGAAGAGAAGGGAAAGAAGAGGCGTGGTGAAGGAAAGTGCTCCTTTGCCTGCATTTTGAGTAGAAAAGCCTCCTGAAGGCATTTCTGTTATTGTTATTGCAGAGCAAGGAGCGCGGGGTGGGGAGGGAGGGAGGAATAGGGATAGGGGGAATCATTTCCCATGAATGGCTTTGCAGGCAATAATACTATAAGCCTCTGATTCTAAATTACTGCCCTTCCAGTCCTATCTCCAGCATGATATTACTCTCCTTGGCCTCTTCTTCCTGCATTACTAGGCAAGCTGGGGGAGGGTGAGGGAAGAGGGGAGCAGGGCCCACAGAAAACGCAAAATGAACGCGTGAAAAGGGGTTTTGGTTTCTTTTGCTCCATAGCCACCCCAGGTACCCCCACATCCTTATTTCTCCCGCCGGAGCCCCAGGAGAATAGCTGTTCTTTTCCCCTTGGCTTTCCCACCACTTACTTGTTTCCTTGCACGTGACCTCAAGATTGGGGAAAGACCGCCACTAAATGGATGTGCCACAATTTGCAATATCTTCTCAGAAACTTGGGGCATCTGCAGCCAGAGGCACGACAAGCTCCTCCTTTTGCAAGTACTTCAGTGTCTGCAGCACCAGAAGTCAGCTTGGACCAGCCACTTTCTCTGTCAGTTTTGCCTGTCAGGTGGCAAGAGGATTTGATGGTAACAGTGCGGATCTGAAAGACAGTGCAGTGATGGAAGTAGAATATATGACACTGGACCACACCTTCCTCTGCTGGACCCCTCACAGCAGCTGATGAGTGACTTTTCCATGATAATTTGTAAAGTGTGACCCTGGGCAAGACTGCTCCCACTTCTGTGTCTTGGTGTCCTCACACTTGTACAAAGCAGATAAAGAAATAAGTCTGTCTTTTGGAAAGAGAAGAAAAAAGGAGATTAAACATGTTTTCAAAGGTCTGTGTGCTCATCTAATGTGAATTGATATGCATTATGAGGGCACAGCACCAGAATGGGTCCATCATTTCTGTAAGGTAAGGAGTCACTAATATCAGAAGTCTCCCCACTTTAGATTTGAGAAGTGAAAGGCACAGGAGGATTTCTACAATTTCCAGTCAATTTACACTTGCTATGTTTCCTTCCAAAACTCTTCCAATTTTTTTTTCCCTGTTTGCTCTAAATACTTCTGGTTTGTTACATAGCCTTAAAAGACTGCAATTTTTTTTCTAATGGAAGATAATTTCCAGAAAATACTCTGTGTTTGGATTTAAAACATAATAAACCAGAAAATATTTCTAGATTATTTTTATGCCTGTTAACAGTTCAAATTAATTTTAAAGCTAAATAAAAGTTTTTTTTGTTTTAGTGGAAGGAATGATTTTTTATCTGTTATCAAAAATGTACTCTCATAGAAATTTTGGTGAGAGGAAGCTGTCCCTACTCTGCCCAAACGGAAAATCATATGAAATTCCTTGTGTAGAATGCCATGTTTCAGGTAGTCCATGATAAAATGGCTTCCACCAATGATGGGGTGAAATGGATGTGCCAACCCCACTTTGGGGCTAACATCTGCTGGGTTTGGAAAGAAACATGTAACTCAGCCACGGGATGCTGCTAACATGATGGTATTGGGCAGCAGAACGAGCAGCTCCCCAACACCATCAGCACTCCACTGCTGTTGCCAGTTCTCCATAGAGCCCATAAAGAAAACCAAGGTGGAACTTCATCTCAAGAGCTGTGGCTGCAGGTACAAATCCAGCTGTGAAGCCTCAGTCCAGCATGTTCTCCAGCCCTTGTCCAGGAAGCCTGGTCCCACACTCTCCAGCCCCCAGGTCTGCGGTGCCTGGAAGGAGTGTCAGCAAGAACATCAATAACTGTGTCTGGCATTTGCTCACCTGTGCCCCAGGTTGTTGATTCAAAGCCCAGAGATGGTGTCTATCATTAGGAGGCTGAAGAAAAGAATGAAGCTCATTTCAGAGTCATATAAGCCAATAACCTCTAAAGTCCTCCGCAGCCCAAGGCTTCTAGACTGCACAGAGGACAGAGACCTTGCCTTGCTTTGCCTTGCCAGCAGATGCCCTCCATTCTTCCCGTGGACATGGGGATGGTCAGGACTTGCTCCCAGCCCTGGGAGCCAGATGCTGTACTAGCAGATTAGCAGGAGGGTGTCCATCACAAAGTGCCACAGCTGAAGCACCATTGTGAGTGCCCACCTCACACTGCCCTGGGCCCTTCTGGGGAAGCAGGTTAATGAGTACATGGAGCTGAACTTGTCCCTGGTGTTAAGCCTGCTGAGGCCAATGGAGGTACCAAACAGCCCATGGGGTCTCATTCCTGAATTCAAGAGGTGTGTAGCAGATGGAAGCATCTCTCCTGCAGAGAGAGCTCAGCACACAACATGCTGTCTCATAACTGGTGTTTCTGGGCTTATCTCTCCATGGAGCTTTTCATGAGGATATCCCTAAACAACTCCAACCATGGATATTTCAGGATAAAAGGGTCTATGTTGGAGTTTGTTGGGAATAGCTGTCAGGAACAGACCTGTGGAGGTAGAAAATGTACTGTACACTACACTACAGCCAGCAGCACCAGGCGCAGAGCTAAAGCATGGTACACTGGTGACTGTTGCAACATGGGCTCACTGCTGCCTGTGTGCTCCTCAACTGCAGCCCCAGCTGGAGGATGCCAAGTACAACAGAGCAGCCAGAGAAGCCTTAAAGTGAGTGTTTTTCATCAGGCAACCTGTTTCCTGGAGCTCAGGTCCTGATGCTGTAGGTTGATTCAGAAATGAGCAATGCAAAGTTCCCAAATACAGGCTGAAAGACCTTTGTGCCATTGCCAGGAGAGGGAATTTGTTTGACTTGAGCCCTGGAAGGGGCATGCTGGGCTTCCCCAGAGTAAACAGATAGAATGGGGAAATGCCTCTGAAAGCCATAATTGACACAAGGCCTCTAAAAGGGACTGCTCCCAGTGGGAGGCCATGCTGCTTGAAGTTTCCTTGCTCTCCCATTCCCTGGAAATCACAGGTCATTGCTTGCAGCCGCTTCCTCCCCACTAAAACTGTAACCAGCTAAGAGCTATAAAAACACCAAAGCATGGAAAGGCTGAGAATCTGAGCTGATGAGAAAGGACACACCAACAAAATGACCACGAAACCTCCTGGGAAGCAGTTAGGAGGAAGCAGGCTGGGACAGTGCAAGAGAAGAGTTCCTGGAGGAAGATGGTGAAGGCTTCAGAGGCAGCAGAGACAGAGGTGAAAGAAGGCCACTAAGACATCTAGCAGCCATGTGGAGAGGAGTTTCCAAGGAAGATTTCATGGCACATGCCAAGGCCTTGTCACCCCACTCCCAGAAAGGACTTAATCTCTAGTGCCCTTGATACTTTACACAATGCCCAGAGCAAACATTTATTTGCTACACCACAGCAACCGGCATTCTCTTTTTCATTAAAAAAAAGGCTTTTAAATGAGAGCTAAAGAAGAAATGAAATTATGGACAGTCCTACTTCTGACCACAGTCCCAGCTCTTCCACTTCTGCTTCTGATGGGCCACGCTGCACAGGAGCTAATGAGTGTTCTGCCCTCTCTGTGTCTCAGTTTCCCCACCTGTAAGAAGGAGATGACAGGGCAGACACTCACCCCATAGGGCTGACACAGACTCTACCAGCAGTGGCTCCTCTGCAGTGTCACTCCATCACTAGAGGAACCTCTTGCTTACCAAAGGAAAAGAAGGGGGCTGAGGGTGATGCCAAAAGGGAATATGTTCCCATTTACCCTTGCCTTGGCAAAGCCAAAGGACAGGGAGTTTCACTGGGAAGGCAACTAAGTTTCTCCTTCCTTTTAGAGCAGATGAAAGTAGGATAAGAGTCACATTTGATGTAGAGTGAGTCATATGTAGGAATGAGACCGAAGAGTAAGACAAGAGAAACACAGGCAAATGTCACATAAGAAACTGAACAGGTAGATCAGCTGATCTTTCATAATGAGCTAATTACATATTTTGTTATTATGTTTTTAGAGGCTTTTAGGTTCTGTGTTACATAATTTAATTACTGCAAAGAGCTCCAGGAATTAAATATTTGGGAAAAAAAACTTTTGAGGATGAGTATTGTCTTCCTGTAAGCATGACTGGGATTTGCATGGACAGAATCTCCCAATGCCCATTTTAAGCTGGCAGGAATCTGACGAAATGCAGAAGCAGCAAAGTGGGGATCAGAGGGAGCCAATCTCTTTTGGAGCTTCTTACTCCCAGCACCCTGAAAGCTTTGGTAGATCCTGCTGGCATGAAACCCCACAGCCCATTTCCCACACTGAGCTGGGAAAAGTCTCGACACATGGGTTAATGACAGCAAGAACACCTAACATCTGTTAGATGGGGAAAAATCAGTGAGACCCCATGGAGAACTCTCTATCCACTTGCTGTCAGGTCCCTTACCACAGGGCCCTGGCAAAAGTCAGCATCACCCTGCCCTGGCTCCCCCTCACATCCCAGCCCAGCCTCCCCTGGTACAAGCAGTGGTCCCACATCTTTGCTGCCTCCATCCGCATCCAGGGATGCTGAAGGGTTTCAAGGTCTCACTTGGAAGGTCTATCCACAGCAATGCTGCAGGAGTCACCCATCTGAGTGCTGCTTTTAGCCTGGTGGAGCAAACTCACCACGGTGCAATGCCGTCAGCATCAATGGAGCCTCACAGAGGGTGAATCCTGCTTGCTCAGCCTCTCTCCAGCACCTGATCCCACAGGCAGAGAGCGTGGAGATCTTTTTTCTCTCTCCCTCCTCCTTTCATTTCTGCCCATTTTTCATTCCTCCTATTCCTTCTTTCTGAATACATGGGTACAGCTCTGCTTGTAGAAATCCCACAGAGTTATTCCTGCTTCATCCCACAGCAGTTCAGCACAGACAGTGATCCTTGATTTCTCCTCTTATACCCTTTCCAAGAAGCTAGTTCTTGGCACCACAGGGAGATGGATTATTTGATCTTTATTAATTTATTGAAGGGAAAGAAGAGGGTGGAAATTGCAATGAAAGGGACAGCCAGCAAGATGGCAAGGAAGAGAGGTTAAAAATGAAGTCATCATCTAATTGGCCCGCAGTGAATTATTCACATGTATAATCTTTTTAAAAAAAAAAAAATTCAGCACAAGGCAATGCAAGTAAATGCTGTTCATGTTTAAAAGTCATTTCCATAAGTAAGTGCAATTTCTCTACTGTTTGCCCCTGTTTAATGAAGTGAAATCTTGTTTGCATTCCTCCCAATTTCCCAACGAAAGGCGCCCAAGCGTTTGCACCAAAATTACTCGGCCCAAATTAAAACCCTCCAACACTTAAAAAAAAAAGAAGGAAAGGGGGAAAAAATCAGACTTATTTTTAAAATGCCTTAAGTGCATCCCAGCATCCTAATTTATTTTTAGACACTCGTTATTAAGAGTAGTAGTAAGTTTCCCTTTCTCTCTCGCTCTCTCTCTTATTTAAATGAACTTAATGGCAATAGATGCAAATGTCTGGAAGAGGAAAATAGTTAACATTTATTTATTCTTACTGTTGTCTCTTCCCTGGCTGGTGTCATTAGAACAGTTCGTTGCATCCCATTCGCTCCCATTAGCTCTGCTATCAGAGCCACCCAGCACGACTCCAGCACGGCTCGAAGTGCTTTCTGCGGCCCACATAGGGACTACATCATCATCTCCGAGGCACTGGCTTAATGACAAGAAAAAAAATCGGAATATATTGCACAGTGATCTAGGGAAACAACAACAAAACCCACCGCCACTGCCAGCGTCACCCAATACCATCTCCCCTTGACCCGGATGCATGGCCCTGCCTCTGCCAGGTGGGCGGACAGACAGACAGACCGGCCATGGCGCTGGGACAAACATGCCTTCACAATTCATTGATCTGGGCAATGTGCAGAGAAATTCGCCAACGGGGACCCTGAGTGCTTGGAAACGCGCTCGGGAGGACCCAGCGAGGCTGGAATGGGTTCAAACAGCTGCTCGGTGCTGGCAGAGCCATCTCTCCCCGACAGGGGGCTGCCGGCCGGCTGGCTCCTGGTTCCCGGCATGGGCAGCAGCAGACAGCCAGGGGGGGCTTGAACCCCTCACCGGGTGAACCCCACTTTCCTCTAGTGCCTGCACTGCTCACCAGCAGGAGCTTTTCCTAAAGCAAACCAGACCAGCTCACACATGTGAGCTACTGAGTATGCTGGGGCCACGCGACCCCAGCTGCCAGCTCCAGTTGACAGCGTGTGCCACCCCACAGGGTGCATTGTCCTAGCCCACTAGCCACCCCTGCAGAGACAAGGGGCTTATCCCTAATCTCCCCCAGGGAGCAGTGGCCAGGGGCCAGCACTGTCAGGTGGCAGCCCAGAGAGGCCGGTGCCCTGGTGCCTAGTAGAAGTGGCCAAAACACACCATCACCCCAAGCACTGGGCTCCTCTCCAACCCCCTGGTTGTGGAGGTGGAGATGACCCACACCAGCAGGGCAAAATCCCTTTGCAAGCAAGAGGGAGATGGCAGATCCCCTACCCAGAACACCTGTGGGTTTTGGGGTCTTCTGAGCCCCTCACCTCAGGTGGAACACAGGCAAGGGTGGCAGCAAGCATGTGAGAGGGACACCAGGGCTCGGTGACAGCACCAGCTGACAAAGCAGCATTTGGGAGGGAGGACATCAGCATCTGCAGCGCTGACACGTAAGAGAGGCGGCAGCTATTGCAGGCGGGTATGGAGCCATACGAAGGGCCCTCCCCGCCTCCATAAAGTTGACATTGTCTCCTGTGATAACTTTTCTGCTGAGGTAGGAGACACTTTACTGCAGAGTTGCACACAGCAAGTAGCTGCCCTCCCCCCCGCCCCTTCCCATCCTCTCCCTCTCTCCAGCATCATTTACATCCTTAATTAGCTGTAATTCTGCAGTGCTCATTAGGGAAGGACTGGAAAATATCAAGGAGCCCACAAGCAGGGGGCTTCGGGGGAGAGGGAGGAAGACAGAGACACAGGCATCAGGTTAAGAGGGGATGCCTAAGGCTGGATTGTGGAACTGGGAGCTAGGAGCTACTTGCTTAATTCGGGTGGGATGCTTACACTAATTCGGAAGCACTGATCCAGTGATGAGGTTAAAGAGGCCACACTGTCCCACCTAGAAAGGCAGAAGGCTTGTTCTGAGGATAACAGCATCTCATCAAGAGAACTTGTTCTTACCGCCATGCTCGTAGGTGATGTCTCTCTGCTGGGTCATTCAGTGCCCCACACTCTTCAAGTCAATGGTCAGGTAGAGAAGGAGGAGGAGGGCAACCTTCCCCTCCAATGCAGACAGCTACAAAAACTTGTTTTGTCCTCCAGCCTTTGGAGGAATTACCAAGCAAAGGTGTTTCTCTGGAAAACTGCAGCTGACTAGGCTAAAGCACTTCTGTCAGGTGTGCCACTGTGCAGCAACCTTTTGATTGGAGAAAGGAAGACCAAAAAGTGACCCAGAAAAAAATCTGAATTAGTAGGTAATTGTTTATTTAAAGCAGATGCTCTCTTGATTTGAAACAAGAAGGGGTAAGCATTTTGAATTTGACTTCAATTACCTAAAATAACAAACAAGCAAGAAATTAGGAGTTGAAACTATAGTCAAACTTTACATTCCTGGTTGTTGAATGAAATATATATTTCAGCCCCAAATGGGCGAACATTGTGAAGTTTTATTTTTGGTCCAGATATTTGATATAATTACTTTAGGGACCAGCAGCAGACCCAGGCAGTTCTAATCTGGACTCCCTTTTGCTCAGGAGTATACAAACACAGAGAAAGTCAAGTTCTCCCTCTGCACACCCTCAAGGTATAAGACCATTAACAAGGTATTATTGCCTCCTTCCCTTAGCTGGAGGACAGGGAACAGGGAGAGTAAGTGAATTGACCAAGGATATAAAGGAAATCTGTGGCAGAGCCAGGTGGTGACCCAAGATTTCATGTCTGTCTTTGAACTGCTGGTTACCAGCCATCCTTCCCTACGCTGTAGCACATAGATTTTTGTATGCAAATTTGCCCTTGCAATTTTGGGCATATACTTGGCTATTTTTTAATTCAGTGCCTAGCCATAGCTTTGCTTGAGGTTAGATGTGCATGTAAAAGTCTATCTGGGAATTCACTGAAGTTGATGAGTATGGTCTTACCAAGTCCATCCTGCTGCTTTTCACTTGCCTGCAATAATCTGAGCCTACAAACTGAGCTGTGATAGCGTGCCTCACCTAAGACTCAAAATGACCACCGGTGCATGTCAGACTACTAACAAACATATAGGCATGTGCATAAGCAGGCACTTTGAAGTATCTTCCTCTTTTATTAATATTTTCAAATTCCTGTTAGTGTTTAGATGAAACTTGAAATAACAGAGAATGAGAATAAGCAAACATGCCAGAACAAGTCAAGATAAAACCCCAGTGAAGTGAAACTTCATAGAAGTGCTTAGGACCTTTGCAAAATAGCATTTCAGTGATTTGTATCATTGGCTCTGAGGTTTAACACAGGTTAATTCCCTTTGCACTTATCTGAGACAACTTATTTACATCACTCAAGCAAAGAGAAATCTGACCCATATTTCTGTATTAACATCTGGCTTTTCTTGTAGAGTCTGGTACATAGATTTCTAAGGTCTTTACCAAGGAAATAAAATTTCCAGCTCCCCTCTACATGAAATTTGGCTTACAAAGAAGTAGCTGTGGAACAGAGACTGCCTGCATCTCGTTGGAATGCTTTAAAGAGCATCTTCTCTGCACTTCCAAGGCACCATTTAGTCAAGGTTTTCAATGACAAATTGACAATGACAAACCTTCAGAAGGGATTTTGTCCGTTACCACTCTAATATTTGGGAATAAAAAGGATCAGAAAAACAAAAACAAATGCTAGATCCACATGCCTGCTAGAGATGGTACAGGTGGTACAAAGAAAATGACTCATCATTACCTGGCTGTAGATGACAGGTACGCCCGTTGGTTTAGACTCACTCCCAGACATCTATGGAGGAGGGTGTGGAAGCAGAAAGAGCTCCTCCTGGTTCTTGCATAGCTCACAACTGCGAAGGCCAGCTCCTGGGCAACAGCTCACACTTGCATGAAGCCATCTGCACTCTCCTGCTCACAGCAGTCAGTGATTTCCTTCAAAATGGTTGAAAAGTATCTTTTGCAAATTGCTCATTAGTGGGTTCTTTGATACCTAGAGTGCCAAGGAATGGCATCATTCCCACAGACTACTTGCCATTATTACATCCTCTTTCTGTACTTCATCCTTCTGCTCAAAAGCCTAGAGGAACAGCTGGAGCTTGCCTTTTGCCTTGTAGCAATAGTCAGAAATCCTGAGCTCAGACAAACTGACTCTGGGATGAAGTGAGGCTCAGCAGATGTCTAGAAAAACAGGTAAAGTCTGAACCACAGATATCCAAATGTGAGTCACCTTTCCCACAGTTTGGTTTCAGGGCTGGATGTACGTAAAATGAACCCAAGGCATAAAGGTGTGTTGTACGCAGCTGCCAGAACTGGCAACAAATCTGCACCAGGGATGGATGGCCCTGTAAGGACAAGTAAGGAGGAACAACCTGACATGAACAGAACCAAGCTCTTTTGTGGGTGAATGTGGACAGGCACATAGGAGTTAAATTACATATGTGCATGCACATTTACATTTTCATGTGTGTGTTGGGGTGTGTCTGATCCTGCACATCAATTTGTGCAGGTGCCAGGAGAGGAAGGGGGACTCCCCAGGCTGCACAGCAGCTGAAGTGTAGACAAGAGTTTGTGGACTGGTTCTTAATAGCTTGAGGTGTCAGCTGTAAGGGTTTATTTCCAGCACAGAGCATTTTCCCCTGCTAAGAGTCAAGGAAACCTCAAGTACTGTACAGAGAATGTAACACGAAGGAAACATCAGGGAAGATTTCTATTCACTCAGCCTATGGTAACTTGGGAAGAAAGCTTCACCCATGAAAAGAGACCGCCTGTGTAACATGTAGAGACACTTGGCTGACTAATTGGCATTTTTCTGCACTCCCAGACACAGTTTTAGAGCATCTCCTCCAGAAACAGGCTCTCTCTCAGCAGTGAAAGCCCAGCCTAACAGTGCCTCCCACTGAACCTGCTGTCTCAGCTGGCACCTCACTCCTTGGGCATCCTGATCTTTTCCACAAGGACTCGCGTAGTGAGAAGGAGGGAGATTGATAGCAAGGAAAAGCAGCGGATGAAAAGTAAACTCACACTACATAAATTCTTACATGATTTTTATAAGGACACAACATCGTAACAACTTGCCAAGAACAACATCGAAATTATTTCAAGGTTTCCCATTTGTTTGTAAAGTGAATATTAAAAGTGCAGGCAGCAGTCTCCCGGTGTTCTCCTGGGAACTGTTAGTGTCCGTAGTAACGAGGTCATTCCTTTTTTATTAGCAGAAGGGTTTCTGTAAAGTTAAATGTGCTGACAGCCTTTTGCCTTTGATGTTGGGTTTCACCTCAGTCCCTCCTGCAGATATTGCTGCTCCTCCCTCGCAAAGACACATCCCTGACAAACAATCTCCCCTCTGTCTTCCCTCCTTGTTTGTTTAGATGCATGATAGGCAGCTCTGTTAAAGGGCAGCACATGAAGGCAGGCTGGTGTTTCAGTGGACGGGAGAGATGTGAGAGATTTGGTTGCTGTAATTAAGTCAGTCTTCATTCTCCCAAACTGCCGGGACTCAGTACCCTTCATTTTATTGATCAGACAGATAATTACAGTGACAGCAGTCACAACCCCCCCTCGGTTACAGTTGCACTAAAATTGCAGTGGTGCCACATTCAGATGAACATGGGACGCGCAGAGCCCCTGCCACAAAGTCTGGCCTGGAGGGGGAGGCGGGGAGCAGAACCCCAGCTCCATGCCTACCCACACAAGGCTCTCCTTGCTCTGCAGCTACAGAGATAAGTCCTCCTTCCCCAGTAGAGTGGAAACACCCTTCCCCAGGAGGACATGCAGTTATCCCTGCTGCTGCCCTGTCTTAGTTATCACAGCTCCTGCTGAAGCACCTTCCCTGTCCAGTGACCTGGACATCCCTGTGGAGTGGTCTCCAAACACCTGTGTACTGTGCCTACCTGACCACGGCCAGCAAGGATGCTAAAACAGAGATGGCACACAGCAAACAGTTGTTCTGTGTAAAAGAAGGGACATCCAGTGGGGACAGCACCGAATTAGCACTTGTGAGACGCACTTCTGGGCTCTACCAAAGAGTTTCCCGAAGGTCCTAGCAAACTAACTAAACAGTCTCCACAGTAAAAGAACAGAGTGGCCTCAAGAGCCTTGTTCAGTAGCTGCTCAGAGCCACAGCCACTGCACGCTCTGTGTGCACACACCAGAGCCAGCACCAGGGAGCCTGAGTCCCAACCGGCTCCTCCGCACAGCACAACACTGCAAATAAGCTAACATTTTTTGTTGTTTGAACATTAAACAGGCAACAATGCCCATGAAGTGTATTGTGTGTAGCCACTCCTTAGAGCAGCAAAAGATAAATAATACTTTCATGCTTCATCGTGAAGTGCACATTGTGTGCACCCAAATAATAAGAAATAATGTGAGTATCCTTGTTCATCATGAATGTAGTAGGAAGAAATCAACTTCTTCCCTGGGAAAGGGTGCTTAGAAATGATTTATTCACTCTTGGGAAATGAATACAAAAACCAAAGAGACACCGTTGAGCACTGAGGTGGACCAGAAATGTATCTGCTCGTATTTAACCACAGGATCAAGAATTGAAATCAGGTGGCTGATGATGGCACTAAAACCACTTCAGCTCTGGGATCCACATTCAAAACCAACCACAAGCCAGTGATGAAGAAACACTGTGACCCCGAGTCCTACTGCTGTTCGGTGACTGACATCGAACAGGCTGCTACCATTCAGATTCATTTACAGACCACAAATGTGTATCAGCAGACCACGAGAAGAGGACCTCCCTGCTGGAATCACAGAGATCTACAGACTTCTAGGAAATACGACCTAGCAAGCCAGGGTCTTATTTCTGGCTCAGCTGAGCTTGCTTGTTTCTCTGTTTGTACTGAGCTCTCTGTGAAACAGGCTGCTTTCAGAAGGAGATGGGTCAGTATGATCCTAAAAGCAAAGCTGAGACCAAGTAGCCTAGAGTAAGTGGTTCGTACACTTGGTGGCTGAAGGTCCCAGGTCAACAATGGAGAAACAGGAATAATTTTAGCCATGGCACTGTGCTTGAGATTCATCCCTCCATGATCTCACCTTGCACTGGTGGTCTCTTGCTAGGCTGAGCCCTGACCTCCTGCAACTCAGCACCACTAGTTGCTCCCAAACACAGGAGACAACCTTTCCATGGGAACGCAGCATGCCAGCAGAGCAGGGCCTGCCTGTGGTGGGGATGCCCACAGCAGTGGTGTGGGCTGTCCACAAAGAGATGCAGCCAGGACAAAGAACTGTCCCGTAGAAGAGCCGGGACATGACACAGCAAGACCCCATCCCTCCAAAAGCCAACTGCAACAATGCAGCACCCCTGGGGACACAGTCCCCAGGCTCTGTCTGCCCT